>NW_015112667.1:0-12153 GCF_001443285.1 Poecilia latipinna | reverse complement strand
ATGGATGGAGATCTTGCATTCAGTGTTTTTAATTCTAGACTTAAATGTTTTTCATGTCTAAAATAAAAATTATTAAAAGCAACAACATCCTTGACTCTTCAAATTATGGTTTTAGCCATTACTTGAATGGGTTGCAAGTCATTTGTTTGCCTTTTGAGCTCCAGTGTGGTGGTTTTCATTGTGTTTGGAGCACACAGAAATATTTTAAAATATATATTTACAGAATTTGTAACCAAACAGACGAAATATTAAATCTTAAAATCTAAACAATATGAGACTGACACAAGCAAGGAAATGTGCATTAGGAACCCTGGTCGTACATGATCTGATTTAAAAAAACAAAAAAAAAAACAGAATCTGTGTCTAAGATAAATTATGATTCAAAGCCCCACGATTATGGCGTTTCATTCCTGTGTTGAATAACCTGCATGTTCTGCTCTGATTTCTTCAGAAGCTTCTGCAGGCCAGCTGGTGCTGCTGGAAATCTTCTTGCTGTGTCTGATGTGTGCTGCTGCCTTCCTGCTGCCGCCTGCGGCCTCTTTATAAAACCAGGTTGTACCGCGAATCGCTGGAGGCACACGAGTCCTCCTATTGTAAAACTGTGAATAATAAATACCACCAGCCAGATATTATAGTGGTCATCGAGCAAATAATGTGAATCTATATAAACTTTTAAGTGCAAATGAAGATCTTCCAGGTTTTTACTGAGGAACCAGTTGGGGTTATAAATATTTATAAACTAGTTTTTGGTATGTCTGTGTTTGTTTTTAAAACGCCAATTTTCCAGGCACATACTGCTATAGCACAATCAGCTTACTATGGTACTGTGAGTTGTAATAAGAATTCTGTATATATAGCAAACATCACTTTTAAAAAAATTTGACTTCGCAATTAAACTTTCTAATTGTTGCTCTGAATGTAAATTTGGAAAAATTTAGGTGAATGTTTTTTTATTCTTGTCCCAATTCCCTGATTTAGGAAGACCAGCCAAAATCTGTGGTAAACGGGAAATTAGACATTAAAATTTACAGACACTATTTATATCTTTAAAAGTGTATCTAAAAAATAGGACCTAAAAGATGGATGATTTTACTTCTTATTTAGTTTGGGGGAAAGCCAATAGTTTACCATTTTAATACTATTATTATTGTCATTATTATAAATCCTAGTGCGAAAAAAATAATAAAAAACAGTCCTCAAATTTGTCTCTTGAACGTCCTAAAATCGCCATCCAACCCTGAACCACACAGACAGTAAACACTTTTCACTGAGAAAGAGGCGAGTCTGGATCCCTCTGAGTCTACTGGCTGAAGCCACTGTCATGTGGCCAGTGACGTCAGAGACGAAATGGCAGCCTCCTTGTTTAGTAAATTGACACAAGGTCCGAGCTGGTAAACAAAAATACGCTTCGATTTTTCTCACCGGAGCCACCTTTGAGGGGCGGAAGAGCGGGTGTGTATTCAGTGTTTCGCCGGCGGGTCGTAGCGGTGCTTTAGCTAGCCTTGCTTCGGAGGGTTCGAGCTTCTCCTCACAGGGGGAACTGCGGACTGTTTTCAGATCGGCTATAACCAGACATGGGTCTGGGATCTGCTACTAGCAGGTCTAAATCGGTCTCTTTTACTGGGAGAAACCAACGAATCTTTATTACTCCCACACGCCGCCACACCCACCACGTAATTCATAAATGAGTTACTAATATCGTCGGCCTGTTGATCCTGCCTCCACAGGAATAAATAAACAAACAAAAAAGACAAAAACCCCCTCCACATATAATTCTACGCCACAACATATTTACTTATGTATTTATGCTGTACATGATGAATAATAGTTGCTAAGTTATGAAGGGATTGGGAGAATTCATCTTATTAATTTTGTGAACTTGTAAACAACAATCTCATGCAGAGCTTTTAGCCAATAGGAGAGCTCATCGATGAAGAGCTTTGAGACGTGATTGGTCTGTTTGTGGGTATTTTTTTTTTTGACGTCGTGGCGTGCCCCCATAAGTTAACGTGAAAGTGGTGAAAACAACGTACAGGTGCAATAATTAAGAATATCGCTTCGGCGACTGCCAAAAGGTTTGTGAAAAAAGGCAGTCGCCTTTTGTGAAGGATGTTATGGGCAGTCTGCATAATAATCCTGTATTAAATTGAATCTTTTAATTAGTATTTAATGTAATATTCACATTTTCAATTAAATTTAATTTGGGATTTTTTTTTTGGGGGGGGGGTTGTATTGCCAAAACAATTTACAGCAGTAGTATATTATGCTGAGAGTCTAAGCAATCTGTATAATCCATTAGTTTCACTTTATGAATTAATTGACCGAAATAAGTACATTTTCTGATGACATCCTGAGTCATTGAGATGCACCTTTAGTTTGTGAGTTTGTCTGTGTAATATTTAACCCCGACTGCCTCATAGTTGCTGAACTGGCACATTATGGCAGATTAAAGATCCAGGTGTGGTCTGTGACTTTGAGCTCCAAGTAGAGTCAGTCAGGTTGAGTGCCGCAGTCGACATGGCTTCTCAAAAGTCAGGTAAAATTGCCACTAATTAGCAAGATCCAAGAAAGGATGGACATTTTTTATCTTAACTACCACTTTTCAACTTGTATAAAGTGCTCATAAGAAAGTGTTTGTTTTTTTTAATTGCTCAGACAGAAAATATGTGATTTTGTTTTCTTGAATGCAGACACAGCTATGTCTCCAAAGATCACTGGGGAGCTTCTGCGGCTTCTTCGGCAGGTGATGAGGAGTTGCAAATATTTCTCAGAGCCGATCCACGCCTACATAGTCCCATCTGGAGATGCACATCAGGTATGAGAAAAAAACATACACGTTATTTACACAATACTTCCCAATTTGAATATAATTTTATGCATATCTAGAGATTAGACCAAAATGTATGGGGGAAATTTTCCTGTGCCTAATTTGAGAGCACACATTTTTGGTCTGAAAGCAGGATTTCATGTATTTTATTCTCAAAACTTTTCATATTTGTGCTTACATTTTTATTTCGAAAGCAGGACTTTACGTCTTTCTTCTCAAAACTTGTAATGTTTGTACTCACAATTTCAAATATTCACTGTGCTTTCTCAAACCTTTCCTCCTCGCGCTCAAAACCCGTCTCTGCTCGGATTAAACCTCCGCTTGCAACAACCCACATTGGGTTTTAGAGCCAAAAGAGTAGACCCACATTGGCTTAAAAATTGTGTTTATTTTGTGGTATGGTTCCCAACGTAAAAGCTGCAGTACGTAACTTATTAACAATATGTTTTTTTTACACATCTGTTAAAACTGTCACTGTGTTGTGATTGTATAACATGAGACAGACACTCCGTGAAAACATTTAGCTCCTCTCCCTCCTTGCTGTGGTGCTACTGCCATCTTCAGAAATGCATAGTTGGATCAGAAGCAACCAATCAGAGTCAGGAGGAGGGTCTTCTCGCTGTCAACCACACTCGTGTAGGCACCGACTGTAAATTATGCTGATTTGAGCCTGCTTTTGTCTTACAGAGTGAATACATTGCACCATGCGACTGCAGACGGGAATTCATCTGTGGATTCAATGGTTCTGCAGGTAATGTTTTGCTTGGATGTGAGCAAGAAGTAAGCAGCCGCTCCAAGCGACTGCTGAGAATCACCTGCTTTTAATCTTTTCATACGTTCAGAAAGACTTCCAGGTTTATATCTGTTCTCATCTTCGTCTTACTGAGTCCATCACCCGATCTTACTGTAGGATTATGTAAAAGCCGGTCCGTTTTTTATTTTTTATTTTTGTTGAGACAAGCCTCACTTCAGAAGCAAGCATCTTTCGTAATGGAGTGAAGACGAGCTCACTTGTTATCCTCTACTGTAATCATAGATTTTACCGTTTAAAACTGTGTAACGGCTCCTCAGACCCGGTCAGTCCGAATGTGATCCTGTGTGTAACAAAACACAAAGGTAAGCAGCTCTTTCATTCTGCTTCATTATTCAGGAACAGCCATTATCACAGAGCAGCACGCTGCCATGTGGACAGACGGACGATATTTCCTCCAGGCCAGCCAGCAGATGGACAACAACTGGGCTCTGATGAAGATGGGTGAGCCCCCTTATTCTTAAAAAGAAGGGTCAAATTAATAATGACAAATAAAAGCATTGTAAGCATCTTTAAAACTTAAGTTAGTTCAAGTTGTACCGTGCTCCTTTTACATACTTACAGGACTGAAGGAGACACCGTCACAGGAGGACTGGCTGATCAGCGTCTTGCCAGAAAACTCCAAAGTGGGAGTAGATCCTTGGATCATCGCTGCTGGTATGAGACGTTGACTTATTTCCTTTGCCTGTAAGGCTTTGTGTGTTTGGTGTAGCACCTCAGAGTGACATTTCTTTATAGAAGATGATGCATGTAGCTGAATTAAGACCCATCTCAGGGGCCGTCGTTAATCCTACGGTCTCCAGGACGAATGTTGCTGGTAGACAAATTGGGACAAATTAATTTCAGTGTAAAGTACGACTGTTTTAAGTTTTTATTTTAGTAATCGAATTCTCTGTGGATCATTCTGATGATTAATTGAGTGTTCGAACAAAAATGTAAAATTCTGCAATAGTGGCAGCCATAAATATTGGCCCAAATTTTCGAATCTGCACATCCTTATCAATTCTGTAGCTTAGAAAATTAACTAGAAAAATTACGAAAATGCCATCCGATTATCACAACCAGGCGTTGAATTCTCGGTCGAGGTGCGTTTGTAAACCCCAGGAGCCACTGCTTGTGTCTTTCTTCCTTCCACTCCTCTTTTCTCGGTGGTAAGCACAACACCAGGGTTTCTCTTTGACTCGTATGCACAATTTGGAGGTGAGTGCTGTTCTCTCCAGCTCCAAACTCGCTTAGCATGTGCACTCTTCCCTAAAGATATCTGATGAATTGTAGCCAGAGATGTGTTTGCAAGACACACGCCATGAATAATCAACCACTGACGGCACCAGACTCCTCTGTGCAGACGTCTTCCAGTCCCTCCAGGAAGTTACAATGGCAACTATTTACGCAAATCCCCTCATTATTCGGAAATTTTGCGCAGACTTGCAATTTTCAACTATCATCACAACTTTTCCATAAATATGACCAGTGACCTTAACGCTTTCTTTATTTCATTCTATTCTGATCACTGCAGCTCGGCTGAATTTTGACCAATCAATTTCGCCGCCTTCTAATTTAACTTCCTGTCTTATGACATATCTGCGAGACAAAAGCATGAGTGGCACAAAACGGTAACATTTGCCGTTTTTTTTTTGTGTTGTTTTGATTTTTTGCAAAGAAAAATATTTTTAGATATGCTGTTAGGAGTTACTGAAACTGTGCTTATGCGCTTCAACACATATTTAAAATACATTTTTATTGTCACAGTAGAAAGAGCAAAAGGTCAGGGAGGAGACATTAGACCAGAGGCCAGCAGCGGAGCGATGAGGCAGGGTCTTCTCAGGTAAGGAGGGATTTTAACGTGATGAGATAAAGAGGAGGAAAGGGAAGGCTATGTGCAGCAATTTCAACTTTTGTCAACATTCTGGCAAAAAGAAAACTTGAAGAAAATTCACAACTTTGACCACAACTTTTTGATAAAAGTGCAGCAAATTCAGTGACTTTATGCTGCAACAATCACACAAAAAACATTGCAACATTCTGGAGGGACTGGTGTTATCACCATCACCATCATCATCAAGCACAGTTTCACCACTGATTCTTTGTGTAACTTTAAAACCGTCATCAGGAACTCCCTCACTCCACCACGAGTAATCAGGAGCGTGCCCTTCGAGTCCCTGCGGAAACCAGCTACTTTTTTTAAAATCTTTTTTTCTTCTTCTAATTTCATGTCATGCTGCCGTTTTAGTCCGGTGTGACAGTGGCCTTAAACTATATTTAGTCATTTAAAAAAAAAAAAAAAAAATTAAATTAAAAAAGATAAAGCACATCTTTGCAAAGAAATACTTGTGCACAAAAACTTGTGATGTGTTTCAGACCAGTGGAAGAACATGTCCAAGGCGCTGACCAGTGCTGGCCACTCGCTGGTGGCCGTGCAGGACAACCTGATCGACGTGGTCTGGACGGACAGACCCGAAAGGCCGAGCACGCTGCTCCGCACCCTGGGACTGGAATACACCGGTCAGGCATCGACACTGCTGCTCCATGCAGGATTAGTTTACAATAGTAGAACGAGGTTATGTTTGAGTCTCAAAAATAGTTTTACAAATAAGAAAAAAAAAAGTCTTCCCTTTTTTGTTGTTTTAACACAATAAAAACAAGGAGGGAAGACTCGTTGGGTAGTACTCTGTCTGTACTACCCAGACAGAGTACTCAGTACTACTGTCTGGGTAGTACTGAGTACTCTGAGTTGAGGATGCCGTTCTATCTGCAGGTATCTCCTGGCAGGACAAGATCACGACGCTGCGAGGCAAGATGACGGAGAGGAAGATCAGCTGGTTTGTGGCTACAGCTCTGGACGAGATCGCGTGTACGTTAAGTTGGCAGAAATGTATCAGTTTTAAAATATTTAATCAAAGTCAAAGCTCCTAGTGATGCACATTTGTCTCAAATAGTCTCTTGCTGGAGATTGTTTGATCTGAGAATTTAAGTCGCCCACTAAAATGCCGACTTTGTCGGGTTTGAGTCACATTTATTCAAGATTATTATCAATGACAATGGCAGTTTGATAACAAGAGTGATGAACAAACCAAATAATTTTCCTTTCTGCGTGCTCTGATGGTGGATTAAAACGTAAATATTGCTACCTAATTTTGCTTATTTTCTGGTTTTGTTGACTTGATTCGGTGCTTTTCATTTTTCAGGGCTTTTCAACCTGCGAGGTGCAGACATTAATTACAACCCAGTGTTTTTTGCATACGCCATTGTGGGAATGAACTCCATAAGGTAACAGCACGACGTCGCAGCCGCATACTGGCATCAACTCTAAAGCTCCTGAATTGCGCTACAGGTGCTATTGTTGTAAAAACTTGATTTTTATAACAGAAGAAACAACAATTATGAATCATTACGGCTTCATAGCTAAAGTAGATATATTGGAAATTTATTTTACATATAGCAAATTATATTTCCTGTTTAAAAAAAAATATAAAAATCCAAAGCTATTCCTCAGTGTTTATTAATCCCTACTGGTTCGCGTCCAGAGGAGCTACTGAAATATGATCAGAGCAGAAATTGAGATTAAACCTTTGAGCTCCTTCCGTTGCTTTGCCTGTCAGTGTGACGTAACCAGGAAATATGTGGAAGAGGTTTTATTTCACATGAACAAATCCTCTCTGAAGTGAAATGAAGTACCGTATTTTCTGCACTATAAAGCACACCGGATTATAAGGCGCACCTTCAATGAATGGCCTATTTTAAAACTTTTTTCACATATAAGGCGCACCGCATTATAAGACGCATAGAATAGATGCTACAGTAGAGGCTGGAGTTACGTTATGCATCCACTAGATGGAGCTGCACTAAAGTGAATATCAACAAAAGGAGAACCTTCCGCGACTGGGCCGGGGCGTGGCCAGACGATGGTCACTGTCAGAGTTGACACCTATTAAACACAGCAAATAACACAGGAAAGACAAGAGAAAGTTAGATTCTTAATACTCGCGAGAACAGACAGAGATGTGCTTTCAGTTACAAATCTCCTACTGCTCTGAAGCACATTTGCCTGCCCCTCTCTTTTTTTATTGTCTTTAGGATCCCTAATCACAGAGAGCGCTGTAACTCTAAAGGGAGGGGGAATGACACTCCATCACACAGTCACAGCGCCAAGATTATCACTAACAACACAATCTATCTCACACTAGCTTATCTAGTTCCTGACCCAGGATCAAACAGGACAAGTTGTGAATCTTCACGGCGATGGTTTTATAACTATCTAAGAGGTCAAAGCAGGGCGTTCTGAGAAGAGCTGCTGTCACTGCTCTTCTTCAGAGAGGCCCTCTCTGAGGAAGGAAGCAGAGTGATTAACAATACAGAAACATTCCTTAAAAGATATGACTAAACCAAATAAGAGTACATAAACTAAGAACATATAAAACAGTATAACAAATAGTTGATAATAATACAATTTACCTAACAGTCACCCTTCTCCGTTCGGGCACAGCATGTTGGTGGAGAACGTGGTGGTAAATGACCTGCAGACGACCTGATTCTAGACGGTCGGTAGGTAGATAGGTCAGTCAAACTTTATTAAACCAGCGTTCTGACAACTATCCCAGTATGCACTGCGCGCTTCTTCTTCTACGGGCAAAAATGAAGTTGGCGGCTGCTTACCGTAGGTGCTAGACTTGTTGTGGTTCAATATTGGTCCATATTGCACCAATATTGAGCCACCGGATTATAAGGCGCACTGTCGGCTTTTGAGGAAATTGAAGGTTTTTAGGTGCGCCTTATAGTCCAGAAAATATGGTAGCTAAAAAGCTGTCAAAAATTACATCACATTAATATCCACTCTAAACTAATTAACATCTAGGAGTCTGGAAAGGGTTTCAAAATCTTTTCTATGGCTTTTTAGACTTCAGGCCTCAACCGCCTCAGTTTTGTAATTATATTAAAACATTTAAATATCACAGAAACACAGAAATAGAATAAATACATAACAGGTAAACACGTTTTCAGTCACTTTTTGCACAAGTAACTAGATATTTTCTTAGCATTTATGCATTATTGTTATACTGTATATGTAAATGTATAAAGTAGAACCTACCTTTAAAATTAAAGCAGTGTGTCAGTATCTTATGTATCTTCTTTATGAATGAATCCTTCCCCCTCACATCCATCCTTGCTTTTAGACTTTTCGTGGACCTGAAGCGGCTGTCTGACCCGGTGGTGCGGGACCACCTGCAGCTGGACTCCCCCAGCCGGCCCGAGCTGAGCGTCCAGACCTTCCCATATGAGTCCGTCTACACCGAGCTCCAGGCGATCTGCGCTGCGCTCGGCCCCAAAGACAAAGTGTGGATCTGTGACAAGGCCAGCTGCGCTCTTACGCAGGTCGTCCCAAAGGTGAGGGAAGACTGGTCGCTTTGTTCAGGACAAGGTCAGAAAGGGAAGTTGAACTCAGTTCTTGGTAAGCAAGAGAAGCTGTTTGTTTACGTCCTCATAGCAGCTGTTTCAGGTCGATGGTGATTTGTGTCGCAGGTTTCAAAGACGTTATAGGGAAAACACCCACTTGCATCTCCAGGATATCAGTTTTGAAGTTATTTTTAGATGTTCAGCAGTTATCCCGTTCCTCTAGCAGTCTGCACAAAAAAGGCTCACTTGTTGATTTGCTGATAATTGAACTAGCATCCTTAATAGAATATGCACAAAAATTGTTCTAAACTTAAAAAAAAAAATTTAAGTTTTTTGAGCTTAGTTTGCTGCGCAATCATTAAATTAGAACAATTTGTATTGTAATTATTAGAATTAAATAAATCCTGAGATACTTAGGATTTTTTTATGAATTGTGTGTGATTTATTTCTGTGTTTAATACATTTTTGCTTCATTTACATTAAGGTGTGTATCAAAGCATTTTTCTTTTGTCATTTCACAAATAAACATCAGTTGATATATATATTAAAACACTAGGACTGGTAGAAGGTGTATTGTCTTTTTTTTTTACTTGTTGGGTAAATTAAATAAAACAAAAAGGGAAAAAAATATTCAATGACTGTGATTTGTGTTGCCTCTTAATAATGTCTCTTTTGTTATTTAGGCTCACAGGACTCCGATTCCCTACACTCCGCTCTGCCTCTCCAAAGCCGTAAAGAACGCCACCGAGATCAAAGGCATGAAAATGGCCCATGTAAGAGATTTTGAACCTTATAAATATGTAATTTACATAAAATTAAAGACATTGATTTCCTCTTTAATTCAGTTCTGTTTAAAAAGTCGGATGTTTTTTTTAAATTATTATTTTGTTTTTATTTCTCCCAACAGATCAAGGATGCTGTTGCTCTTTGTGAACTCTTTGCTTGGTTGGAAAAGGAGGTATTCTTTTTCACAAAACCAATCTGTCAGTAAAAAAGTTTGACATAACTGGAGACTCACAGGCAAGGGTCAAGCCTGGATCAAGATTGGGTCTTTTGGTTCTTTGAAACTGGGAACACTTTGTTCAAGTAGATGCCTTTACATCACTTAGTTCCACTCAAACCTATAAGTGTGCCAGTGTTGTTTTTTTCACTCCACTTGCCGTCGCTTCGGCGGCTGTTTCCTAGATCCCCAACGGCAACGTGACTGAGATCTCTGCAGCCGATAAGGCCGAGGAACTCCGCAGGTGATTTTCAGTTTTCCGTGTCCAGTTTGTGACGTCAATTCGGTTCACTTTGTGTCACCTTTAATTCTACAGAAACCTGAAATGTTCTAGGTCTGAATAAGTGCTATAAAAGGAAAGAAAAATATATATTTGAGAATTCTGCCCAGCTGTCTAAAATACTCATGCTTCCTTTCACTTCTTCATCCTTCTCTCTTTCCTTCTTTCTTTACTACAGCTTTCTAGCAAAAGCTTATGGCTGTAGTAATATCTGCCTTATTTGACAGATATAAGGCAGATATTGTATCTGCCATCTTCAGGATAAAGTGGGTTAGGGTTAGTAAACATTTGTATTCAGAATTTAAGATTTTTATGTTGATGACAGACTACTTTGGTACATTTGTTTCTGGAAAAGTGTGAAGGTTTGACATTAAAAAATGTATAGGAACTCTGATTTCTGCCTTTAAAAGATGTGTGAAGACTTGTTAAATTCACCGATCATGAGCAATATCGCCCTCTACTGGACTTTTGAATAAAAAACATGTCCACTGGAAGTGTAAAAATAACATATTTTCATAAAACTTTGCATTTTTTTTATATAATTTGCATATTTATTTCAGCATAATTCGCTGACAGTGGTTTAAAATTTAGATTTTTTTTGGCATGGTTCAGCTTCCTAAAGCTTAGAGATTTTAAAGCAGTGTGTGCAGTGAATGAATTTCTTTCCGTTTTTCTTTCCAGTCAGCAGAAAGACTTTGTTGGCCTCAGCTTCCCCACCATCTCCAGCGTGGGTCCGAATGGAGCCATCATACATTACCGGTCAGTAAGGAGACCAAACAAACAAACAAAACATATCAGTGGAATAATTTTGACCTTTGACTCAGCTAACCCACATTCCCTTCTTGCAGACCCCTTCCTGAAACCAACAGAACGCTTACTGTGAATGAAGTTTATCTGATCGACTCTGGAGCTCAGTACATGTAAATATGTTGCTGTTGCATATCAGTAGTTTTATGACATGCTAATATCTACTGAAATGAACGAACAAGATAATTTGTGTTGTGCGTTTGGCAGCGATGGAACCACAGACGTCACCCGCACCGTGCATTTCGGGACGCCTTCTGCTTTCGAGAAGGTGAACCGCTTTATTGTTGTGAAAATGGGTTTAATGGTTCTAACGACCCAGTCTGTTGTAAATGTGGACAACTTTGCATTTTATTCCACCACAGGAATGCTTTACTTACGTGCTGAAGGGACACATAGCTGTCAGCGCTGCCATTTTCCCCAATGGAACTAAAGGTGAGCTCTGCTTCTCTAGGAGAGATTGTTGAGCAGAAAGTCATGAGGTCTGATGAATGAAGTCACTCATTTTGAACTCTCTGATACTTTATGGAAATGTATCTGGTATTTTCTTCTTCTTTTTAACTACAAGTCATCAGTAAACTGGCATATTACTGAGGACTGGTGAAGGACTTTTGCAAAATTAAGATGAAATTCTGTAAAAGCTTCACTTGACCTCATATTGTACAACGTTCACTTTGATATTGAATTTTATTTTTGTAACTTTTTTTGCCAGAAAAGTCAAATTTTGTTTATTATAAAAGCACTAGAATGATACAACATCCAAAGAGGTGAATATGTTTTATAGGCGCTGCATGTACTTTGGATTTTAAACTAGGAATCTTCAGATTTAAGATAACTTCTTTAACAATATTACAGCAGCTCTGTAATTTAAATCTGAGCTGCAGGTCAGACCCAGAGAGCCGCCCACAACATCAGAACCGCTTCCAAGGGTTCACACCACGGCAATTTGTTTGTAAAAAAAATTTAGGAAATATGTACTTTACAGCTTTTTCTCTGACTAACTGTGTCCGTGTGTCCAGGCCACCTGCTGGACTCGTTTG
>NW_015112666.1:656417-660626 GCF_001443285.1 Poecilia latipinna | reverse complement strand
TGCACGAACAGGCGTGCAGTGTGTTGGTGAAGAAGAAATCTTCCATATTGTGGGGCCAACCTAACCCTTGTTATAACGGCCAGACCTCCTGTTTAAAAAGAAGCCGAAGTTTGATACCTAATACATATGAGGTATGTGTCTTATTAACTTTACATTTTCTTTGAGAAAATAACATTGACTATGTTCTCTTTCTCTGTAATGTTAGCTATGAGTAATTCAAGCCAATCCTACCTTGCTGTAAGTTAATGTTTGCTAAAGTTATTAAACACAATTACTGTAACGTTAGCCCTTAATATTAAATATATTTTAAAGACAGGCAAATTGTTTTTTCCCCCTCCAATTTTAATCTAGCAAATTAAAAGCTAATATGTTAGTCAAAGTTATCCTTTATGTGTATTATTTAGCAACTTGGNAAAAATGTCTTCATTATGACAACTTGTCATTATCCTCGCCAAAAATGTCTTCATTATGACAACTTGTCATTAATCTAGACAAAATGTCTTCGTTATGACAACTTGTCATTAACCAAGAAATCATGATCTGACATAAATTTGTTATAAAAGTATTACCGATTAAACTTTAAAAATTAGCTTTATGTAGTAATATTATAAAGCTCTGCCATGTTGTTTAGTCTTAATTTTCTTAATTTAATCGATCCTAAAGTTTTACAGCAAAATGTCTACAAAGGACTTATGAACTTAGCATTTGAAACATTATTTAAGGCTGGTTTAACGCTTGTGCGTGCGAGGACTGAGGCAAACGTAGAGAACTGTGGCAAATGATAAAAGTTTTACGTGTGTGGGGTCGGTTGGACCCCATTTCTAAACACAAGGTAGTGCAATACACCATCTCCACCAGTGAGAGGCAGCAGTGCACGAACAGGCGTGCAGTTTGTTGAAGAAGAAATCTTCCATATTGTGGCGCAAACCTAACACAAGTTATAACGGCCAGACCTCCTGTTTAAATAGAAGCCGAAGTTTGATACCTAATAGGTATGTGTCTTATTAACTTTACATTTTCTTTGAGAAAATAACATTGACTATGTTCTCTTTTTTTGTAATGTTAGCTATGAGTAATTCAAGCCAATCCTACCTTGCTGTAAGTTAATGTTAGCTAAAGTTATTAAACTCCATCACTGTAAGGTTAGCCCTTAATATTAAATATATTTTAAAGACAGGCAAATTGTTTTCCCCCCTCCAATTTTAATCTAGCAAATTAAAAGCTAATATATTAGTCAAAGTTATCCTTCATGTGCATTATTTAGCGACTTGGCTGATGTGACACAGTGCTTGTGTTCTTTGCTTTGGCAAGTTTAGCCACGTGAAGACCCAGGCTAGCCTAAGGACACATGGTGGGGAGGACAAAGTTGGCTAATGAAGACATGCTACGAGTGTGGAGGATGATAATAAGGACCAGCCACCAGAGAAAGAAGTTCCTATTTGACCAAAGAGAAAGAAGCAGATGAAATATTCCCCAAGAAAATTAGGTAAGTCGTTTTTGTGTTAATATTTTCACCATGTGAAGTGGGGTGGGACAGCAGGAATCAACATTCACCAGCTGAGTTAAGTTACGTTTTAGACAACTAAAACTGATGTTAAATCTATTTATTTATTAATAAACTTCTTGCAAACAACCCTAAGTTAGAGTATCTGGTTAGAAATAATTTAGAATGCTCATTAAGTAAAAAGATACAGTCATTTGCCTAAAACTATACATTAAATGATGCTTTCTAAATAACAGTGGCAGTCTGTCTGAACTTCTGCCAGACAAATATTTGATCAGAATAATTTTGTTCAGCTCCAGTTATTATGCTACTTGTATTAAGAAATAATTGTATTGCACTTTTCTTAGTGCAATACTAAGAAAAGTATTGCACTANCACCGTGAATCCAGATCCCATCACAAATTAAGCAGATAAATACATCTACATTTTTCCCCGTAGTGACAAAAACCACTGACTGAGGCCCCAATAACTTTTAATAAATTAAATTAAGCAAATTTACTTAAATTAGCATCACTTCACCCGCTGGGGTCTGAACGCACTTCCTCCTGGTTCCCATCTGCAGAAAAATCTGCGCTAATTCATCAGTCAGTCAGTTGGATCAGTCTGATCCAAACAGATCAACTGAACTCTGAGTGTTTTACCCTGTGGGGTCCGGTGTGCGCTTTTACCAGGATTTATTTATTTATTTAGCGTGGTTTCGCTTCTCCGAAACGGACAGATGTTACGTCTGCAGCTCCTCCAGAGCGCCGCTCTCCTGGGTAACTTCCACCCAGAAGGCTCCATTTGTTAAATCCGCTGGATGAGTTTTAATTCTTCGCAGCGGCGGAGCCGCGTCCGCAGTGGTTGAGCAGCGGACTGCGCATGTTACAGTCTAATTAACTTCTACATCGTCATTTATTTCCTCAAGATAAACTACCGGCTCCTCAAGTGGATTAACACAACGTTGCATTCTCTTTAGTTTTCTCTGGTCTGAAATGGAGACTTGAATTTAACGCGCCATTTCAACCAGAGGTTTGTAATGCGCTTCCTAACCATTCGCTCCAAAGCGTCCGGTCCATAACTCTTCAACACGCCATCAGCTCCCGGTCAGAAAGACGCATTTAGTTCAGAGACCATGAGATGATATTCAGAAAGGATTTTTTTTAATTCATTGGTTTCAGTTGCCTCTGAGACTAAATCTTTGCGTAAAGTCTATAATGTCTGCCCATGTGACTTGTTTTTATCATTTGTTTGCTTACCTTTAATCACTGATTTAAATTTTGTAGTTTTTAAACTGAGCAGTAATTTTACATCCATGGAAACTCAAATGTAATATTTAAAACTTCATTACATAAAACCAGTTATTTAACAATATGAGGTGTTTAATTTATTTTTAACATTGTATTTTTATACATTTATGCTAGGGCTGCCCAAGTCTAGTTTTCCAGACCATCTGCAGCTTTAGATGCATTCCTTCTCTAACACACCTGGACCATTGAGTCATTATAAGCCTCTACAGAACTGAATGAGGGAAGTCAACCTTTTGTCTGGGGTGTTTTAGCAGGGATGCACTCCTGATTTGTACCGTCAATGTGGCCCGTTGAGGGGGGCCAATATGCTGAAGTGGCCCTCGGTGAAATTGAGTTTGACACCCCTGATCTAGATGAACAAGCTTCAACACATAAGAATAAGTTACTTTGAGATATTTTATTTTAACATAACAGAGTTATATTAGTTATAGATGATATTATAATTCAGTCTTTCGCTAAAGTAAAATAATTTCACAGTTCCTGCTGTTGGCTGACTTGCTTTAAGCTTCTTCATAATTAAATTTGAATAAGTTTTTCACTGCTTAGTTAAAGTCCTGCAGTTAAATTGAATAATTGGTGGCAAACAAATGATGGAGTTTAGAAAAGTTGTTTTGTTTCTGAAAAAACCCAAAGGGTTTGTGAGAGTAAGTGTTTTCCATTTTATATGTAAATAATTGATCTTGTAAAAGATGAGATGGTATTTTTTTACTCATTTAAATTCTACTGTATAAATATGCTGTTAATAACACTCCATTTCACAACTGAATGTGCGTGGGCTTCTGGCATGTAATCATATGCAAAGCTGCCTTTTTATAGGCTTTTCACCTTCAGTTCACATTTCATCATCGAGTGTCATGGTTCTGTTCTTACAGCAAATATTCTAATTAACTGACATGAAAAAAAGTTGTTTGTTTCACCAGGTGACTCTGGAAAGAAGAAACTGATAACAAAAGGTCACATTCATGCTTTAGTAAATAACTTTTACGCTCAAAATGAAAACAAAATGAACTCTTGGAAGAAGGAATCAAATGAAAACAAGAAGTTCTCAACGAGTGTTTCAAGACACAACTGAGACAAAGATTAGTGACCACCACCTCAGGATTTTTAGACCTTTATTTAACCAGATAAATGAGCCACACAGAGTGAACGACGGCAGCACTCATCACAATGCACTGACTGAAAATAAAGTGCAGGAGTTGTTACAGTAACAACAATTTTAGATTTTAAACATAAACAATAATTAAATAACAAACGTTCACCCTAAACTGGTTGAAATGTGTAGAAATGATCTTAAATGACAAATTTGAGGACAAGGCAAGATTTAAATGTCAAATTTCTGTCCATGTTTAGCGGCTTAGCTAACACTGAAAATGTTTAACATTCATTAGCTTCTGCTAATTACAGTGTTGATGTAGC
>NW_015112666.1:586417-653917 GCF_001443285.1 Poecilia latipinna | reverse complement strand
TGTTCAAAGAGAATACTTTGATTCCTCTGTAACACATTATGCTGCATCAAAATGATCCTACCTGCAAACATGAAAAAAAATCACAATAGGATTTGGACAGTTCTTGTAAGACAAAACTCCTATAGAGGTGCCTGTGTGAGACGTTTTGGACTGTGATGACGGATTGGAGCCCACACACGCCAGTCTGCCTCCTAAGCCTCTCTTCTAGGTGTCTGTCAGGCCCTTTCAACACCAGGCTTTTACACTCTGCCTTGTTGTAGGGAGATTATGCTTGGAGCAAAGGGACGGTGAGCGTCTGCAGTTGCTGCACATTCCTTACTACAGTAATACCACATGTTTATAGCTGTATTATTCTGCTGTTGGTTCCAATAATTTTGCTGGCTACGATTCAGGAGAGAAACCAAAGTGGTTGGATTAGAAGTTCTGGGCTTTGCGTCTCTGATCAGCCTCTGTCTGGAGACCGAAGAGTTTCCTGAACCTTTAAGGAGATTAAAATAAGTTATGGCATTCATCTGGAAGCACAATTACCGTCTCCTTACAAAATACCTCTAACTGCATAAGCAGGCCATAAGGGACTGCGACTGAGAGCTGAATGGTGAATCAAAATTTAATCTGTCACCAGTTTAGGTTCCTGTGATAACTTGGAGATGCAGTGATATGATTGTTAAACTTTACCTGCTCCAAACCCAAATAATTTTGTTTTGCTTATAACCTGTCCAAATATGATATTTAAAGTTCTATCTTTATGGTTTAGTGAGAATGGTAACACTTTATTTGAAGGGGGGTGAATAAGACTGACATGACACTGTCATAAACATAACACCTGTCATGAACATGAATAAGCCTTCATGAATATTTATGACTGTTGTCATAAAGCATCATTCGGTAAATTATGACACTTTTAATACAAAGTTGACATTATTCAAAATATCTTTATGACAACTTGTCATTAACCAAGACATCATGATCTGACATAAATTTGTTATAAAAGTATTACCAATGAAACTTTAAAAATTAGCTTTATGTAGTAATATTATAAAGCTCTGCCACATTGTTTAGTCTTAATTTTCTTAATTTAATCGATCCTAAAGTTTTACAGTAAGATGTGTACAAAGCACTTATGAACTTAGCATTTGAAACATTATTTAAGGCTGTTTTAAGTAGTGCAATACACCATCTCCACCAGTGAGAGGCAGCAGTGCACGAACAGGCGTGCAGTTTGTTGAAGAAGAAATCTTCCATATTGTGGCGCAAACCTAACAAGTTATAACGGCCAGACCTCCTGTTTAAAAAGAAGCCAAAGTTTGATACCCAATACATTTGAGGTATGTGTCTTATTAACATTGACTATGTTCTCTTTCTCTGTAATGTTAGCTATGAACAATTCAAGCCAATCCTACCTTGCTGTAAGTTAATGTTAGCTAAAGTTATTAAACTCCATCACTGTAACGTTAGCCCTGAATATTAAGCATATTTTAAAGACAGGCAAATTAGTTTTTTTTCCCTCCAGTTTTAATCTAGCAAATTAAAAGCTAATATATTAGTCAAAGTTATCCTTTATGTGCATTATTTAGCAACTTGGCTGATGTGACACAGTGCTTGTGTTCTTTGCTTTGGCAAGTTTAGCCACATGAAGACCCAGGCTAGCCTAAGGACAGGTGGGGAGGACAAAGTTAGCTAATGAAGACATGCTACGAGTGTGGAGGATGATAATAAGGACCAGAAACCAGAGAAAGAAGTTCCTGTTTGACCAAAGAGAAGGAAGCAGATGAAATATTCCCCAAGAAAATCACGTAAGTCGTTTTTGTGTTCATATTTTCACCATGTGAAGTGGGGTGGGACAGCCAGGTAAGTGCGGAAGGGGCAGCAGGAATCAACATTCACCAGCTGAGTTAAGTTACGTTTTAGACAACTAAAACTGATGTTAAATCAATTTATTAATTAATAAGATTCTTGCAAACAACCATAAGTCAGAGTATCTGGTTGGAAATATTTTAGAATGCTCATTAAGTAAAAAGATACACTCATGTGCCTAAAACTATACATTAATTTATGCATTCTGAATAACAACAGTGGCAGTCTGTCTGAACTTCTGCCAGACAAATATTTGATAAGAATAAGTTTGTTCAGCTCCATTTATTATGTTACTTGTATTAAGAAATAATTGTATTGCACTTTATGACAACATGTCTAGTCATGTTAACTAGACATTTGTCTGCCAGTCTACCATTCTGACAGGGTGCAGAAAGGGACATTTTTGGAATGGTATTTAAATAAATGCTGGAATATGATGACATTGTTTTTTGTTTTAGTTCTTTTTTTTAAGTGACCACAATGAATTGAGTCTGTTAGCGTTTGAGTTTTCTGTTTATTTTTGTTTTTTTTCTGTGTTTATTGTGATAATGTCAACTTTGTATTAAAAGTGTCATGATTTACCGAATGATGCTTTATTCATGAAGACTTATTGATGTTCATGACAGGTGTTATGTTTATGACAGTGTCATGTCAGTCTTATTCACCCCCTTCAAATAAAGTGTTACCGTGAGGATTTTATTTATTTTTTTTTATTTTTGTTTAGTTCTGTGATATTTTGCCTAAACCGTCTCAGTGCTGCCCTCTCTAGGTCGAACAGTGTAAAAGCAGTTAAGTTTTCCTATTGGTTCCAACAGTACAGCACTCAGACTTACGCCCCCTGGTGGCGAGTCAGGAGTTGGAATAGCGAGCGTGGACGTGGCGAGCGTCAATCAGCAGCACTCAGCTTTGCAAATATGTGATTTATTTGCAATGTGGACATGGTCAGACCTTTTTGGCCTCCTGTAATATCAATAAATGTCATAATAAGGACAAATCTCCACCTTTCACTTCTCAAACACATTCACACGGCATTCAGACGCTGGGTCTGCAGCCATTGTCCTGCTGCGTTTTGACGCCTTCCTCCTCCACACCTGATCAAATTAATGGTTCATTGTCAGGCAGAAGTTGATCATCAATTTAGCTGTTTGGTATTTGTTGCAACAGAGATGAATCTGAAGGTTTGTGAGTCTGTGTCTCTCTGTGATCCCTGGGAAAGTTGTGTTTTTCTTTATGATGATTCAGTTTTTCCTGTGATTTTCCTATCCTACATCTGCCGTACTTTGTGGCAATCCTGCAGCATGCGCATGCATATCCATAACTTACAATATAATGAGGAGTCAGTTTATTTCAGCAGTTGACTTTCAGAAAGATATTCATATTGTATTCACACAGAGTGACATGTGTCGAGTCTGTATGTTGTGAATTTGGATGGTTTGGCTTCCAGCTGTCTATTGTCACGATCCTGCGGTATTTGGGTTTTCATCATTTCTTTGTGTTTGTCTTAAATTTGTTGAATATCCTTTTTCAATTCCCAGTTTTCCTTAGTACCAGCAAGGTGTTGAGTTTGTTCATTTGTGTTTAGTAGTTTATTCTTGTTTTGTTCTTTGTACATTTGAACCTATTTTCTCAGATTACTGTCAGACTTCTCCCTTTTGCTTTGAACATCCTCTGAGTTTTGCTCGGCTTCCTGTGAGTTAATTATTCTCCTTCCGTGGGTTTCCTGGGTTTCCTCTACCTGCTTTCTGCCTCAGCTGTTACTCATCTGCCTCTAATTAGTTCCCTGGTTCTTTGTCCATCTCCACTCTGCCTCATATTTAAGCTCATTGCTACTGGATCCTTTTGTTGTTCTGCTGCCGTGTCCATTTACCGTTCTCACAGACTCTATGAGTTCACTATTCAAAATGTAAAGTATTTAATCATCAACAGCTAACTCTGAATCAGTCAAAAACAGAAAAGCTGACCTGCAGACATATCAAACATTAACATTACAACTGCAGCAGAAACTCTTAAAAAGGCAACATGAGTATCGTCATTATTAACAATTTAGAAAGGGAAATGTTAGGAACATTAATTAAGCAGCATTAGCATCATATAAAACGCAGCATCGTTAATAATAACTGATTATCAGCCAAGATCAAACGATAGCAGCTTGAAAACATAAACAGCAGAAAGACCAGAGCCGTTTTGTAGCTAATGCTAATAAAACACACTGATCATCTGTAAAATCTCCTGCATCATCATTGAAGATGGAGAATTTAATCTGAGCTTCCCCCTCGACTGCTGTCATCAACTTAATCGCTCTGTGATCCCGTAGCTAACTTCAGTAGCATGGGTGAAACTTCCAGCAATCCAAGGACATAAACTGCAGCAACACTGATTTGCCAGATGTTGTTCTTTCCTTAGCAACCAAACATGACTGACTATTTAGCTCCACTTCAGGGGCACCAAGTCTTTTTTCTCCTGGATCAGGTAAGATCCAGGAGACTCCGTCTTTGGTTCCGTTATAACCCAGGTCCTGGTCATGTCTGTGTGGTTGTTATTCCAAAAACTCCAGCTGCTCAATGCGCCTTATGAATTTGTTTTATAACCATCTTAAGTTATCCTGCTCTATGTGCACCTGTTTTCCACCACACTTTTTCCTTCCACTGAATTTTCTATCATGTCAGATGCTTTTGTAATGAGTTTTACTTTTTGATTTAATTTACTGAGGAACATGCAAACCTACTTATTGCAGTGCAGCTGTATGACTGAATCACACCGATGCAGCATCAACCTTATAGAACTGAGGATATTTCTGCACCATGCTGTTTCTTTATTTGCCACATAAATGCATTTATACTTTCACATCAGTGTTTCAGTGAACTGGACACCGTTATGAGACTTTGACTACTTTCATCATGCAGATAAGAAACAGTTTGTAGATGTTGATTAAACGCTTCCATCTACATGGATGAAACAAACATCCATAAAAATAGTAAAATATCCATTATACATTACTAAACAGCGCTTACACTTGACTGCGTTTTTGCTTTTCTCTAGTCAGTGCTGATCATACTTTGAGCAGTTCTCAGAAAACAGTAATACATAATGCAGCAACACCTCTCCTTCTCCAGGCAACAAGACATCAAAGTTCATTCCACAGATCTTGTGTTTCATGCATAACAATGTTTTTGTTTGTGTTCATCTCCCCACAGAGTGATGGCCAAAAAAGGGTCTGAGATAAAAAAGAAGATTTCCATGCAATATATCCATCCATCCATTTTCTTTACACCCTTGTCCCTTAGTGGGGTCGGGAGGGTTGCTGCTGCCTCTCCAGCTGACGTTCTGGGCGAGAGGCGGGGGGGTCACCTGGACAGGTCGCCAGTCTGTCGCAGTCATACAATATAGAAATGGAAATCCTAAAAGCACAGTCGATTCTTTTTTTTAATGTAGTTTTAGGTGTTTTTGTTTTATATATTTTAACTGAGATTAAAATATTAGATGGACATTGTGGTAATAATAACACCAATCTAAAACAGTTTTCATTTCTACCTGTTCTACAAAGTGCTTGCTACAGCTGATAGAGAAGCTTTACTAAATATTGTCTGAACTGATTGAAAAGTTTCTGGCCTAATTTAATCAATCAATTAGTTTATTCACGCAACAAAACACATTTCATCACCAATGCACAAAAACGTTGTCTCATCTAGATGAGAGAAAGGGAGCAGGAAGAAGAAAACCTGATAAATCTGCTCCTTCCTCAATCAATATTTTTCTTTTGACTCTTTCTTTAGTTTACTTTGATTGGGGAAAATTTGTTGGAGGGAAAAGAGAAAGATTAAAAATTTTTTGGAAGCATTTGTGATGTCAGCTTCCAACACAGAACCAAAACAATAAAACACAGAGAGAGAGAGACGCCTGAACAATGTGGGGAGATGAAACCAAAGCAAAAATTGTTACAGAATATTAGGCCTTTATAGTGATTAAGTAAGCAAAAGCATTTAATGCAGTTAAATCTGAACCGCCGTAGTTCCCAACCAGCATGAAGCTGCTGCTTCTTTCACTGACAAACTGATGCATCTGAGGCGCACAAAGGAGCGTTATCACAGATCCTTCAGCAGCTGGTAGTTTATAACCATCACTGCTCCCAACAAACTCACTTCACATGTTCGCATCCTGGATGTTACTCAGTTCAGTTCTGTTTGTTTCTATAGCAACAATTCAGAACAAATATTCTCTCAAGACACTTTGCAAAAAAAAGTCATTTAAATTCAATCACAGATAAATTCCAGTTAGCTATCAATCAGTGCATTAAGTTCAGTTCATTATTTAAAATGTTTCTGCTCTATTATGCATTCTTCTGCTGCACCGGAATTTCCTCACTGTGGAACAAAATAACAATTTTTCTTCTGTTCTTATAAACTCATTAATATATATTGCAGCTGCTCAGACAAGAATCTTAAGGATTAATAAAACATTGATATTTTGAATATTCAGGGATGCCATCTCCTTGGAGCCTGTTTTGCTGAAAAGGCAGTTCTTATATTTCAGTGGTCAAATCAGCGTTCTTTCTCATCATTGCACCACACTAAAACTGAAAATGTGTTTTTCAGTTTTCAGTCCTCTGACCTTGATGAAACTAAATATCCATGTCATCTGGGCTGGAGGATAATTTTAGCTTTCCAAAGCCATGTATATTTTTGACTCTTACTTCTCAAAAGCTGTGTAAGATTTTGGCTAGCAGCTTGAAATTCTTCTAACATGGCGTTGTACGACATTTCTGTAAAAAATGTCCAGCTTGTTCTTGGCATCCTCAGAGCATCTGGCATGCAGCTCCCCCTAAAGTGTCTTTACAATTTATCTGGTCCTTCGCCACAAACATTCATCACAATGTAAAGAGCAGAGCCTCTGCCATACATCACCATGTGGCCACAGGGCCTCTGTAAATCAGAACCACAATGCCCTTGACGTTTGCATTAGTCCAATAAATACATACTTCTCTCTTTGGCTGGTGGATGGTGTGAAACCCTCATTGACCAAAACAACCTTTTCTACTTGTGTGAATTTGTCGTGGGCTGGGATGAGATTCTCACAGTAAGTTTACCTTAATCAAAAATACCATGAATTTTCTGTAATTAATGAGAAATTTAATTTAAAATGTATGAGATGCTCTAAACAGAAAAGCAAAATGTATTTATTTTTTCTGCTAAAATCTGGGATTGGGTCGAGGGGATGACGGATCCAGGAGTGAAACCAAACATCCCTCTACCCAACAAAGTTCATTCTTAGAGATCCTGAGAAGTTCCCAGTCTGGTTACATAATTGATTCAGCAAGTTCTGGGGTCTCTTTCTGGGACTGATCTGGAAAACTGTCAGGGAGGGTCAGCGAGCCGTTTGGATCGGATGCTGCGACCATCTCAAATGGTTCCTCTCTTGGTGACAGTGATGACCACACCTGTGTGATTTTTGGCTCATTTACAGGAACAACGCTCATGCAACGACGCATGCAAAATGCATCATATGTGCAGTAGAGAGGAGAAAGCTCTCAGCGTGGGGTCTTTGCTTTGTTAGGAGCAAAGAGAGAACGTGTCTGACTTTTAGATTGACTTAGCAGCTTGACATTAGCGGAGGTGCTCAGATGTTTCCAGCTGGTTTCCATATTCACTCCAGCCTGGTGTGTGTGTCTGCAGCACATCCCAGGCCGCTTTGTTCTCGTCCCTTTTCTTGCTCCCTGCAGCATTGAGATACCTTCAGTGAAGCCAGTGTTTTATGATTTAATATTTTACCTCCACAAAGAGGACGGAAAGTCTCTTTATGTGCCGTTTAAAAATCAATGAGCAGGAGTTTTCTAACAAGAACCAAAGCAAAACTAATTATTTTAAAGTCTCTTGTGCCATTTGTATGCCTGATTAGGGATTGCTCTTTCTCTAGGAATGACTTCCATAACACAGCTGTATTTTTGTTAGCCTGCTGAATGGCCTTTGGAAGTAGAAAAAAGCCACAACAAGCAGAGGGTACAGCAGCTTTTCTGTGAATTAAACACAAAGCCTTGGGCGGATGAAATAAACTCTCCTAAATTGACTTGGCCTGTGCTGTTTTAATGGGGAATGCTGCTAACAGCTTTTCATTAACAGCAGTCCGAAGCTTAAATACTTGGTTAATAGACTTTAAAAATGTGTTAATATTTACACACACCCACTGGGAGCGTGCCGTTATTCTATTTGCAGAGCGGTGAGTAATTCTGAGTTGGATTTTTACCGTTTATGCTGTGGGCAGATTTTACTTCAGTTTAACATGGACAAAGTTTTAGTGAAAACCTTGACACTGCAGAACATTACGGTGATGTGAAGCAGCGATTCCCCCTCTGTAAAACATAACTGTGGTTTGCTCCACCTGAGGTCACGTTTAGCCACACGCTGACCTGATAACTGCCACACCTGTCCTCAATCAGGACTTGACTTCAATAGGACCGGCCTGAAAACCTGAAGTTCACCAAAAGATCTGCAAAAGCCAGACATCCCACCGAGATCCAAAGAAATTTAGGAATAAACAAGTGATCTCTATCAGTCCAGAAAAGATTATAAAACTATTTCTAAAGCTTTGAGACTCCAGGATACAACAAATGGAGAAAACATAGAACAGTGGTGAAGCTTCCCACAGACAATATCAACACCCTTCACTCATAAAATGTTCTGTTTCCAAGAAGCCAAACTTTAATACTTAAATAAATACTGTAGTTTATCTTCATCACCCATAAAAAAAAATATCGGGATAAACATCACAAACTTTACCAAACAATTTATTTTCAGAATCAAATACAAAGGACAATATAACAAAAGGCGCATTTTATTTTCAGTTGATTTAAATCACACAGAGAGAACATTTCAGTCCTCCTGTTGAGGGAAATCATCCAGTTTCTAATGATGGAGGCAAAGACGCTCACACTCTGGTTCTCAGATCAGTTACATGTCACATAAAGCTCTGGGCCATAAACATCATTTATTAAAGTTCAAGTTTGTAATTTTTATTTTATGTAAAACATAACACACTTAGGAAAACATTCCTGAAAGATGGGCCATAAAAGAAACCCCACATTCAGAATAAGAACATTATCCCTTCATTAAAACACGGTGGTGGCAGTGTGATGGTCTGGGACTGGTCTGCTGTTTAAGGAGACCTCTGTGATAAATAAATCAGGCATCTGTTGGTGAGCTCAACCTGAAACCAGCTTTGGTTCTGCAGCTGGACAATAATCTAAAACAAACCAGCAAGTTCACCTCCGGATGGCTGAAGGAAGAATAAATGAAGATGTTAGAGTGACCTAGTCAAAGTCCTGACCTGAGTCCTATTGAGATGCTGCAGCATGACCTTAAAAAGGCAGTTCATGCTGGAAAAGCCTCCACTGTGGCTGAATTACAACAATTCTGCAAAGATGAGTTGAACAAATTCCTCTAGCTGGAAAAGTCTGACTGTAGCTTATTGCAGACGCTGCTAACTGACCCAACCAGTTGTCAGGTTTTCACACAGCATCATGTAGATCTGGAATTTTTTCTCCCTTTATAATAAACACTATTTAAAAACTGCATTTTGTGTTATCTGAATTATCTTTGACTAAAATGTAAATTGATGTTCTGAAACTGTGATAAACATGTAAAAAGACAGTAAATCAGTAAGTGGGCAAACACTTTTTCACACTGCTGCTTATAGAAACACTTTTTCCACATTCAGATGTTTTTCCTCCTTTTCACTGAAGTGATTCCTCAAAACAAGAAAATCAGCATAATGCGCTCACCCGAGTCGCCCCTGGCGGCTCGGCTCGATTAGCAGAAAGTTCTGATTCTCCAAAAGTCTTTCACAAAGCAAAGGTTCTCATCGGGAGCTGGAAACAAATGATGGTTTTTAAGAGGAAACAAAAACATAAAAATGCAAATCAAATCATCCAACAGGGATGTGCTTTGACTCGAATACAGAGGGAATACTTTGAGTCAGTCATGATGGAGGAGAGAAGTGATGGCAGCCGGTCAGCTGGATATGAGGTTCAGATTCTGAGGTGAATTTTTAGTAAATGAAGTTCCACTGCTGGAAACGGCAGAGAATTATCACCTGCAGGGTTTTACAGCAGGACTGAGGTTCAGAGCGTTTCACCATCACAACAGAATATCAGAGGTTTGCAAGTCCAATATTAACTGATACAATACATAGAGAATAAATATATATCAGAACCAACACAGGAAGTCATATACTGCCTCATGTTAATTAATTAGACAACTAATAAATTATGTTTTTATTATATAAATCAAAGCTCCTCACTGTGTGGGTCGTGACCCCTGGTGAGGTTGCTGAGGTTCTCTTTAAATCCACATTAACATGAATGCAAGAAAAGGATAAAATGAGGAACAAATCTTTTTCAGTCAGAAATTCACACATTTCTGATTGAAATCTGGACAGAACTCGATCTTCAGTGATCAAAAATCTGTTCAATATTTTACAAGTTTTGCATTTCTTACAAAATAATCCAGTTTGTTCAGGCAGTGGGATTATTAGTCTATTCAAACTTATGTTTAAAATAAAAACATGAAGTAAGGAAGCTGCTTATATCTGTAAATGTTGCATTAATAATACATGTGCTATACATTTATAAGGCATGGTAGTGTAATAAGCCTAGTTTATTGTGAAATAGTAATAGATTGTACTGAAGGCTGTTTTTTTCCTTTAAATTTATGTCAAATAAAATATTTCCAAATAAACTAAAATATATGTTCAGGCCACTGGTTCATATATGCTGCTCTGTAACAGAGCAGCATATATGACTTTATCTAAAAGGCTAAACTAAATGAACTTGAGGTATTTAGCTCTACTTCTGTCTGCCAACATTCGGCTTCTTCAGGAGAAGAAACCAATGTTTTGTGTTCTGTATTTTCTGTGTAGTTATTTTTGAGGTTTTCTGTGTTTAGCCCTGTCCTGTCTTCCCTGTTGATTGCTTCCCAGGTGTGTCTGTTGTCTTTGTCTCTTGTCGGGTCCTCGTCTAAAGTCAGTCTTGTCTTAGTCGTCACAGTTGAACTGTATAGTCCTGTGACGCCTGAACTGGACTGTTTGTGCTACTGTCAACTAAACCAGTCATCATCATCACCTCTCAGTCTGGGTCCTGCCTGCGTTCACTCTCACCACCTCCACCTCAACTCATGACAGAATCCTTTTACTTTGAGTTCCCAACATTTTGGGAAAACAAACCGTGAGCGTAGCGTGCTAATTATGCTAACGGCGGCGTCTGCTTTGGAAATGCTCAGCAGTTGTTTATTGTTTCAGGACTTTAAATCATCTCAAGTTTAAAACCATAAAATATCCAGGCCATTAAAAGCTGAAGTGGAATATTCTACACTGATTAAAGATTCTTCAGCACACAGTTTGTCATTTGTGAAACATTTGCTTTCTGGAATACAAAAAAGAGCATTATTTCCCAAAAATTATAGCAAATTTATCCATTTAAAAAAATATTTCTCAAACATGTCATCAAGTGATTAGATACAGTTGAAGGCAGAAGTTTATATACACTGAATAAAACATTTTTTTGTCTGAAGTTAAATCAGAACAAACTTCTGCTGTTTTAGTTAGAATCACAGAAATGATTTATATTTGTTAAATGAGAAAGGATATGCCAGAGATTTATTAATTAATGCCTTAAACATCAAACCTTCACAGTGTTTGGTTTTATTACATTTAACTGAATGACTTCTGGGTTTCCTTTCACAGCCTCAGTGTGACTGTAAACCACAAACTGTCTCAGTAAATTCTTCTTACCTGCCAACTCCACACTTTAACTTCTCCCCTTGACCACAACAAGCTGCCACTTCCACTAAAACCACAGCTGGAACACTATTGCACATTAAAATAGATTGCAGAGTGCAGAATGAGAATTTTGTTTTTGTAATGTAATGTTCTGTTTTGTGATTGTGAACCTAATTCTGAATTTATTTTTTAATTTTAGCAAAGCAGCTGAGCAGGAATGAGGAAAACCTGCACTAATCCTTCCTGGTCTGATCATGTCATGTACTCTTAAGTAAAATAAATCCCTGGAATACAGTTTGGTTTCAGAGGCTGTAAGTCAATAAACATAACTCTTTGCTTGAATCAGACACCTTATGAGTTATAAACCGTTCAGTAGAAAGTGAATTTATTCTAAGCATCTAGATTGATATGATTTTTGGGAATGCTCTCATCATTAGCATTTTGGATGGAGCGTTGGTTCCGTCTCACACTCACATCCAACTGACCCCAATCCATAAAACATGCACACAACCAGTGGAGGGAATTTGTCCTCATTAGCATTTTATTTACCAGACTATCAGAAAACTGTAAATTAGTGTTGCATCTGGACAGAACTCGATCTTGTTCATTTTGACAGAACCAAAGGAATAAAAGCTGGAGTGAGTGTCTGCACTGAGGGCTGAGGCAGCAGCGTTCAGTTTTCTGCTAGAAGATTTTCTCACCATCAGAAAGGATTCAAAGATGTGCAGAATATCTGCAGTGGAGTGATGCATGTACTCTCTTCCCTGGCTGTGATTCCTATTCATGCCTCCAGCCGAGCTCAAGCTAACCCTGACAGGATCAACTATCTTTATTATATTCCTCAGTGAAGTAATATGCCAACAGTGAGCCTGGGTTTAATTTCTGGGGACTCTGCTGTCAGGGGAAGGTAAGTAAAGCAATGAGTTGGGATCAACAGTAGGATCTCTATCGGTTGCTTTCTGCAGCATCGTTTCAGTTTTAGGCAGAAAGTGACGAGAATAATGACCTTCTAATGTAAAAACCAGCAGGGTGCCTCTTTAATATCTGACATTTAGGTGTTTCTGCCATGTGCAGGGAAAAGTGTGTCTGGTTCTCTGAAGCATTTATCGATGCCCCTGAAGGAGAGAAGGGTCCCATGAGTGATTTCTGTGCGACGCTCGGTCTGTGTGTTTGTCATAAATCTTCTGCTGTAATTACATGACCATCTGCCACACGAAGGCCAAACTGGTGGTCTGCAGGGCCCAGGCTCATTTTGGCCACCTACAAACTCAAACAGGCAGAACACACCCTGCTGTCCCCTAAGTGGTCTCAGCAGGCCAGACGCCTCTGCAGTCCATAAACCCAGCCAGCGCTCTGCAGTTCACATCAGACCCTGATGTTTGCACAGCCTCACTGCTGACTCAGTGGGTCAAAACTGAACCAAGCATTCCATATTCAGGACAGCTGATTTACAGCTTTGATGCTTCCTTAGCTAATTGTTCTCCTTCTTCTTAATCAAATCAGGAAAATCAGATCAGCCTGTTTCACTGCCATCTTTATCACGAGAGGATGTCTGAAAGTAGACAGACTGATTTATTTTCTCCTTCCTTCTCACTTTCTTCAGGATACAGTCGTTGTTTTCTTCCAGAAAAATTATCAGGTATTCCAGAAATGTCAAAGATGGGCTGTTTTTTCTTGAGCCTTTGTTCATTTTGCATTCGGAGCAGTTCTCCTTCTGGCTGTGTTTGTTTTTTGTCTGTTTTCACATTTATTCTGACCCAACACTTCAGCTGTGCCAAGCTAGGAATCCAAAATTGGTCAAAAGCTTTTCTCAGAAAACATTTCCAAGGGGATGGCTCTTCCTTCATCTTTCATTTCATGTGCAGACGAAGGAGCCGGAGTTACTCTGAGGTTCTCAGTTTTTGAACGCTGTCTGATCAAACTTCTGATAGTTTCTAAAAACAGCTGCAGATGAGTTTATTTTGCCCTTTCCATTCCTCTAATGTGGAGCACATGGGTCGCTTTGAGCCTCAGTCTGCTGTTCTTAGTGCGGTTGATGTTAAGTTATGATGGGATGCCCTGACAGATCAATCTGAAATGCTTCCAGAGCTTCAGGCCTTTATCAGTTACCTTCATGTCATCAGCTATATATGATCCAGATTTAAAATGGAAAGTACAAGGACATTTCCATGCATTTCAAACCTACTACTAAAGGATTCATTTTTCTGATCTGATGTATTCTTAGAGGTTAGGGAACAAGAGCGAAGATCCACAAACACAAGACACCGCCTCTAAAGACGCTTAGAATTGGCTATTTTTAGACCAAATATATGTTAATATTCATTAATACTCATTATTAGAAATTGGATGTGGTGCCGGTTTGTTTCATCACGTCTCTCCTGAGCTGAATTTGAAGCTGCAGACTTTTGCTTTCACTGCTTTCCTCTTGAGTGGACATTATGTTATCTACTGATGTCTGATCGCTGTTCAGTTTGTGACAAAATCAGAAACTTTCAGCTTGTTCTCTGCTGACTTTGCTTTTTTTTTTTTTTTACATCTTTTTACTTATTATTTCGCTTCAGACATGTAAATAAAAATAGTGTACTATAACAGGCTGCAAGCCTGGCCTCAAACTTTATGCAGTTACATAAAGATTGAGAGAAGTTCATAAAACAATGTGTTCCATTTAAATAGCAGAACATTTTTAGTTTGTCTTGCATGTCCATAAAAATGAAACTGTTTCTGCAAAAGCAGAAAACTCTAAATAAATAATGTGATCTAAGCCTGCTTTCTTCTGCTCTTCTGGGAGCTGGCATGGTTTGAGTTTTTCATATCCTGAGCATCTGGTCAATTTTTGTATTTTATCTGAAGCTGCAAATACAAAATGACCACAAAGTTAATTGATAAGAAGTTGCTGTGATTTTTTTTTTCTTCCCAGAGAAAATGTCAAGAGAGCCTTACGATGTATGTTCCTCGTGTTCACAGGCATATCTGTCATACTGTACTTGCTAAAATGTAAAAGGTCAATCTAATCTTTGGCGCAGTTGCAGAGATTTGTCACTCTGCGAGGAGCTGACAGGCCACTGGTTCTACCTGGAAGTTATGCTACAAACAAGCAAAACTTTCATATTTACAGAATCATCAGTCAGACTCTGCTCATGTGTGTTTTGCGAAGTCTGTTTGTTTTGGCTTTTAGTATTATTTTCCACTGACTGAATGAGGAGGCAAAAGAAAATCAGTGTGAAGACCAAGAGCAACACGCAATGATGGCAGTGACAGAAGCAGCAGTAATCACAAGAACACTTTATGCATTATTCAGGTTTTGACTTCAACTCAGGAAAAAAATAGATCCTAAATTCAAGCAACTCAAAGATATATCTCTCTGCGAAGCATTAAGATTTGTTCAGGTCTTTTACCTTTATCAGTGCAAAATAATAACCGGGAAGTCATACATTTAGAGAGCCACATTAGACATTGTGGGTGTTGGCACTACAGGATGATTCACTAAATGGTTGCAGCTTTACACTGAAAATGGGAGCAAATCTCAAAGTTTAAGTATCTCTTGTCTGATGGAAATATTGTCTCTGTACTGTTGACACAGATTGCCCTCATTTACATGCATTTAGAGAAAAGGCTGAACATTGTGTTCACTCAATGTGAGCTGCATCCCGAGCCAGAAGCACCTGTTTCTAAAAGACTAGCGCTGTTTGTGACATGTTATCAACGTTAAATATTTAGCTGCTTAAAGCTGTTGGTCACAGCGATGCAGGAACAAAACAATAAAAAATCTGCTGCGTTATGGGCTTCATACCAAAGAAGAAGAATCCCTCTGTGCCTCTGACTCCCAGTACACACAGTGGAAACTGGTAACACAGAAGCTGACATCAACAGTCTTTCTTATCGCCGTTCCTGGAGATTCGGCCAATGAGCACCAGGGAAAATAAATGGCTCTCCTGCATTGGCTGCTTTGCAAACACCAGCCAATAGCGTGTCGGGTAACATTATGCTTTGGGATTTCAGCTTCCAAAGCTGCATTTTCTTTCAAATATTTTAGATATTAGCGGCAAAAAAAATTCAAAAATATGCAGATTTTAAATGAATAATTTGTACATAATAATAATTTGCCACTGAACACCCTGTACTGTAAATAGGTCACTCTGTTCAAACATCAGTTTCTTTGTAAGAACCTTTTAGTTACTGCTGGTTTTACAAGTCATCATTTTTTTATACAAACTTTAAAAATACCTCGTATTAAAAGATGCAAATGCTGGAACTTAATACTGAGGTCTTATGTTTCTGGCTGATTAAATCCTGGTGAACACGCTCTCCCCTGTAAGTGAGTGCTATGTGACTGAACGTAATGCTCTGCGCTGAGATGAGGCTGTTCCATTCCTGGAATTGCAGTCATATCGAGGGTTTGACGCATCCAAATAAAGGCTGAATGTTTACGAGAGCCGACTGTCAAATTCTGGCACTTTGCAAATTGTTTTTCCTGCTGTACAGAAATTAATGGAGCCAAATGACTTCTAGTGAGAACGAGATCTTATTTTTAAACGTGATGACTTTGCAAACACACTATACCCCTCAAAATACTTTGGTTTCCATCTTCTTATCTCATTAAACAAGAACATATGCCATCACACAATCTTTTCTTGATTTTTCACAAAGTTGCATCATGTGAAGTTTTGCAGAATTTAGTGTTTTTGATTTGTGAGAGTTTTTTTTTACCTGCCCACTTTCCTTTTATCATTTAGAGGTCATGATATTTTCACAGCTTTTCCATCAAATATATTCTGTCTTGTAGATCAGAGTAAAATTTATATCAGAGACCAAAACCTATAAATATGCAACAAATAAATAAATAAAACAAAATATGAGCACAAAGTAACCAGGAGTGGTGAAAGAAGGTAATTTAATATTTGAATATTAAACACAGGCATCAATGCAGAACAGAAAGTCCAGCTGGAGTGTAGTGACAAATTCAGGGTCAGAAAATGGAGATTTATATCCGTAAGAGCACTATAAAGATTTAACATACTATTATTATTATTTATTAGTTATATGGTTATTTATCCACTGAGGAAGATGATTTGAACACAAATGTTGTGTAATTGTACTAAGCTGGAGACTCAATAAACCGGCACCCTGCTAGCAGTTTGGTGGGATTCAATTACAATTTTTAATCGAGTTAATTGCAAAGTCTGTAATTAATTAATACCCTCCGAGTTTTCTTCAAAATTGAGTACAATTTAAAAGGCTTCTTTTTTTTTTTTTTTTTTTTTTTCAGAAAAGTAACGTACCTGTTTTCAAAAGCAATTAAAGGGCTGAGTTTGATTTATGAATGTTTAATACATTCAACAAGTTTGTTTTCTTGCTGTAAATGATCCGGTGATGGGAGGACTCTTCTTTAACTCACTGTTTGATTTACCCATTTCATCCTCAGTCTGTTTCTCAACAGGAAGATCATCGGGACAAATTAATCTGTTTCCTGCCTGAGGAGTTTGTTTGAAAATCAGGTCAGGAACATTTTGAAGAGCTTGATAGCTGTGGTTGTATCGCAGCAGTTAATGTGGTCAGAGCTCACTCAGAGGTTTTTAAATTGAGTCACACTCAGACGGGTCAGCTGGGTTTTTCTCTGAACAGTTTTAAAGTTGTTTGGTGATAATCAAAGCACAAGGACAAAGCATTATGTTTGTGCCAGAACCTTAGTTTCCTTAGTCGTAAAAATGTTTTAGCTGGAGTCTGGTCCCGCTGCTGGACCCGTCCCACAAATAAAAACAAGCAGCTGCTGAACCATCAAGAAGCAACAACCACTAACACCTGTGGCCGCTGCCAGCAGGACAAAAATGGGAATATTAATAAGTAGTCTTCTGATGTTGGCGAGACACCATGGGTATTTGCCGCAGTCAAGCAGCAGCAGCCAAAAAAGAACTAACACTTTTTGTTTTCATGAAGTGTTTGTTGAGGCTATTTACAGTTTTATTAGAATTTTAAAAAATGGTTTAATTATTTCTCCACTTTAATGAACCGCTCCGTCGGTGTGTCTCACAAGGAGGAGCTGCCTCTCATGTATTTAATCATATCAGAAACAAATCCAGTAATCTTCCCAGCATTCAGTCCCGACTTTCACTGAGTGTCACTTTTTCTTAATTGCAAAATCAGGCAGTTTGTAATGAAGTCAAATTCATTCATGTCAGCAGAGAAACGTCATCGTTTGGAGCTCCTCTCCATCCTGGTTAATGAGGCAGCGCTCTGTTCATCCCGCTCACAGCTTCAGCTGCTTCAGCTGCAAAAATATTTGTACATGACGTTTAAATCATTAAACTTTTTGTCTTCCTTTAAAAAAATGGCTTAGAGTTGTCCAGCTGAACTCTGGGGAAATGTTTATCTGTAACCCGATAAAACTTGTTCTAAAAATATTGAAGTCACTTTCTGCAAATTCAATTTAGGCAATAATCAAATCAAGCCAAGCTGCTATTTAAATCTGGGAAAACAACAACTGCCCAGACAAGTCTGACAAGCGTAATGTGCTTTATGTAAGGTGACCATTTCAGTCACAGTATGTGGGTCACACAGTTTACGCTACATATTGTGTTTTAAAACTGGGCTTTCTATTCATTTGGTGTTCAAACAGAAGTTTCAATGTTGAACTCTTTAAAGTTTTATTTCAGAAATATAAAAATTGTGCAAGGAGGAATGTTGCTGGCATCCATTTTCACATACATTAAACTAATTAAACGATGTTTTTATTCCTTAACATTTTGACTTGTTTCATTGATTTATCACTTAAAACCAAATTTAATCTCTCAGTATTAATATGGACACGTTTCTCTGAATGCAAATGTCCTGAATAAGGAAGTTTTAGGTGAAACCTGGCATTCGTTATTCTGTCCATGGTAATATCTCCATGGTTACTGATCCTGACTTGTTTTAAATAGCTCGTCTGAAGCATCATTTTATCTTCCAGAGGATTAACATGGAGTCAGGTTGGTAATTGTTAAACGTTCAGTGTGCAGTTTGGCTGCAGTTCTGCTGATGACACTGAAGATAAAATGATGGAGGAAAAAGCTTAAAGACAAAACTTAATAAAGTCTTTGACTTTTTATGGACCACTCCCCCTCGGTTCCCTTGATTATCTTTAGTGATTGATTGATTAAAGGTCTAAAGAGAAAGTATCTTTTTTCATTTTGAAAAGGTTAATTAAAGCCCATCAATTAAAAAATGACCCTGCTGCTCATCTGACTCATTTTCATGTTACTGTAAGTATTCAAGCTTTTGCTTGATTGATCTGCAGTTCTTTGAAAGAAAAAGGAGGACCAGGAACATGTTCACCATCTGAACTGTCACTTATTTCCTGTCACCTCAAGTTCCCTCATCTTATCATAAAATATGGTTCAATAAAAAATGCATTTGCTTACACAACAGCAGCAACAGAACATGTGGTTCTGTTTCAGCCCAGGTTAACCTCGCGCCCTGTGGAGCTTACTTTGCATCACGATTCTCGTGATTAATGGACCTGAAGATGAGATTTGGCTCAGAAAACCAGTGAACCCATCCATCCTGTTCTGCCTCTGGGAGAAAAAGAAGAACATTTTACTTTTATAAAAACTTGCTTCACTTGCTTTCTCGCCTTGTTATTGTGCCAGCTTGATGATGTTAGAGCTGTCCTCTGCTCTGTCAAACCCTCACTGAAACTTTGAATTCTCAACAGCTTTCTGAAATACTTCAAGCCTTCATTTTGTCTAATTTTTAAAGATTGTTTGTCACCAAGCCCTGGTGACAAACACTGATGAGGAGCAAAGTATCTAACATCTATCAGTCTGGGAGGATTACTAAGCCATTTGTGAGGCTTTGGGGCCTCCAGGGAGCCACAGTGAGTTACAAATGAAGAAAACATGGAGGAGCGTGGAACCTTCCCTGGAGAGGCCAGTCTATCTGGATTACTGCAGGCTTAGCTGCCACAGTTTAAGTTAGAATTCACGATTCAACGATAAAAGACACTAAAATGGCCCCAGAAGAAGGTCATGATAGTAAAACATGGCGGTTGTTGCTTGATTGTTTTGCTGCTTCAGTACCTGGACAAACACTGAATAATTCAGTGGAACTATTAAAGAGATGTATGGTATATTTTATAAATATTCTGCTTATTTATCACCATCAGGAGTATCATATAAATCCCCTTTACTCTGGTAAAGGGGATTTATATTATACCTTTAACTTTAAAGGCGTTCCCCACCTGAATGCACAGAAATGTAAACAATGCGACCGCTCCTTATTACAAGACCCGATTTTATGGGTCTCGTTACCATGGCTCTTGTAATAAGGAGCAGTCGCATTGCTTACATTTCTGTGCGTTCCCCACCTGTTAATTCATCGCTCCGTGGTGCAGCTGCACCTGGGTCTGGTGTTTGGGTTTATCTGGTGTTCGCACGTTAAAACGCTGTGATTTACCAGGAGTCCAGAAGCGTGGCGTTCTCTGAAAGCAGTCGCGCATGAAACAGGCAAACCTGCATTACCTACAATAAAACACGTTCTCAGAGGAATGCAGACTCCACCTCCGTTATCTGAAATGCAGCTGCGTTAATAATGAATCTACAGGTAGCAGGAAGGAGGCCACGCTGAGAGGCAGGAGTATTTACACTAGAAAGTGAAAGGCAGATTTATAATACAGGCCTTAGCGTTAGAGAGGTCCTTGTTCTTGTCCCAAATATAGTTTTGTTTGTTTTGTTCAAGAGGAAATATGAGGAGGAATCGTTGCTGCAAGAGCATCTAGATGTAAACAACTCAAACCAGATATTTTATGTACGTAGCACAAATTCTTCTTTTATACAGCCATACATTAAATCACATGTAATTTTCCTATTTTAGGTTGATAATGTTTGATTCACTCAATAATATAGTAATAAGGATGGTCTGTTAGTTCACCAGGCATAAACATTTAAACATTCTTCCATCTTTTCAGCTTGAAGAACAGGACTTGCATAGAAGGACTCGGAGGAACGTCTTTCTATAACCTCCAACCTCGGAAAATATTACAAAATCAGAATAATTACTGTTCTGCTGGCATAAAGGGAATCTCAAAAGGGTTTTCAGTGCAGATCTTCATCATTTTTTGTAACATTTCTTACTGTTGGAGATTTTTCCCCAATGTATTAATGTTCTTAACTTATAACTTATAATTACATTTGATTCTTCGTACATTTATTTTAAGGCTAATTACACATCTTTACATCAATTTATGATGATCTGCACGTACATTTCTCACTCTGACAAAAATCCAGTTTATGCCAATTATAATTATCAAAATAATTTTTATTTCCAAATTAACTGAATGACTTTTGTAATAATTTTCAAACTCAAAGGTTTTTGTTCATTTTCTCAAGATTTATCAGCTTTAGATTGTTCTCAAATGTAATTAAACATTAATACACCCTCCAGAAGATGGTGTTGGTTACGGCCTTTAGAAATATTATTTCCAGCTGGTGAAGAACACAGGAAGGCTGTTAGGTACTGGGCTGTAAGGGTTAAATGATGTTACATTTAATTATGACAAGTAATATTCTAATTTTAAATCTGCAGTGGAATTAGAATATCGACAGTAGAAACTGCATCTGTGTTTGATATGGAGCCAACAGGAAAACCTCAGGAAAATAATTGAACTAATTAAGTCCAACCCACCAAATGTCTACATTTAATACTGTATGTGAGGAATACATTTTGCTATGGCTGCAACATGGCTTAAAATATCTTGAGCTTACAAGAGGTATGAGCAGGAGGGGGATGTCTCGGCTCGTCTTCCTCCCCTCTTCCCCTCAAGGCTTCATTGTTCCCAGGGAATTGTGCGGAGGTGTCTTGAGCTCCATGATGTGCCAAATGTTTCCTTCCTCTAGCTGCAGCTTCATTGTTGCATGTTATTCTCTGTCTGCATGCGGACATGGCAGAAAGCATGCGTGTCCTGACCGGAGAATGCATAGATGGTGAGTTTTCTTCCATCACTGGATCTTCTGAGGCGACAAGAATCCTGACCTCAATCCATAAAGACATGAGGAGTTTTTGACAAACGAGGATGAATATAGTGTTTTAACCAATGGATTACACACCCACACATTTCTGTAAGATCTTTAATATACTTACCTATTCTCATAGTTACAGTTGCAGGAGGACAGAGTAATGAATCATTAGGTTTTAGTCCATCAAGCTGCGCTGCAGCAGCTCACAAGGCATCAGACGGCAGAGTCACTAAGTTTCACTTCCAAATGAAAAGGAAAAGGACACCAGCAGAGCTTCCTGGAGGAGGAGAGACTGACGGATGAAAAACAGCCTTGAGTTGGTTGATGTATTTTTGGGAATAAAAACTGATGAAAGAAATTGTGTGCAGCACGATGGAAAGGACAAATTGGATATTGGGGATGTAGACCCAGAGGGAATTGTTTGTGTTGCTGTGTGTGAGCGATGTCAGCGTTGGCCTCAGTGAGCGTGACCGACAGCTATCCACTCTGCAGCTGCAGGCGCAGCCCTTTAATTGGCCTAACACAGTTAGCCACTGGCAGGATGATCCACTTCCAACACGGGAAGGACTTCACTGTCAGGGCGAGAAAAACGCTGAGCTCAAGGTCTTTACCAAGCCGTATGCTAGATGTTTTCTCAAGTTCAGTCATTTTAAACAGAACAAGACAAATTAACAGAAAAATGAAGTACAGTGTTGAAATGACATGGAATGCAGAAGTATTTGTGGGCCTTGAACTTCGGCATATTTTACTGGTGTTTTACCTGACAGATCCAGAAAAAGAGGAAAAGGATTAGAGCCACTGGGAGAAAAATAGATGTTTTTTCTGGAACTAATCAGCTTGTTTAGCTGTGAACTGCAGCCGCTTTTCTTCCTGCAGCTTCTTGTTCTGGTTCTGCTGGTTTGACTGCGGCTGACGTCTCTGAAGCATATCCTCATCCTCTCCTTCAAATTTTGATCAAAGCCTTAAAAATGTAATTCCTTCATGTTACAACAGTCCAGGTCATCGTGAGATTCACATTATTGGTTCTCCAGTATCAGTTCAGACCTGATCTCATTAAGCTGCTATCACAAGAGTGGGCAAATGAGAAAGGCAGCTCTCCAGAAAGCCTTTGGGTGGCACAGGCAGCTGTTCTAAAGCTCTGTGTCCGTTTAAGACGGATATTGAGGCAGAGGTATCTATTTTAACTGCCAGTGTGATGGTTTACTGAGAGGGCAGCTGAGGGCGTTGGGAGGTAAGAAAGGAGATGAAGTGGTTAAGTGGCAGAGCAGAGCAGCTGGATGGCAGATATTGACTCACTGTAAAAAGAGCTGCTCGCTGTAGGCCACTAAAGAGACGCCCTGCTGTTATTACAGCCTGAGTTTTGCAGTGCAGAACTGTGGAGCTCTTGTGCATGAAATGTACATGTTTGATGGCAATAAAACTATTTCAGGAATTGTTTACACTAGGGGAGCAGTTTTTTGGCTGATCCCTGATTACCGGTCTTTAAAAAGCCTGACCTCCTGACCTGCATTGTATTCTGCATATACTGTTAGGGTGTGAAAGCTTTGATGTAAGTAGAAAGACACTGCACTAAAATTCAACAGTAAACTTTAGTCTCATAAAAGAACTTTTCTTTCTTATACTGACTTCAAGGGAAGATTAGACTCCACTGTGGATGGGCTTCGTATTTTGAGGAGGATGCCTGCTGATTGCTGCCTTCAACCCACTGGAAACCTTTGATAGCTCAGCCGCTGGTAGGTAAGCAAGAAGTGAAGAAACATCCTCTGTGAAATCCAAAGCGTGTTTTCATGGTGGGGAAACAGAGAGTGATGGAGGCCTAGCTTAGCAGCAGAATGAGGCCATGTTGAGACAAACATCCTGCTGAAAACTTCTTTCTGCTTTGTAGACGTTGACACAAAGAGACGATGAAGATGGAGACAATGATCACATGAGACTAACTGGTAAAGAGGGTCTATCATTATGATGTGGCCCTGTGGATCATAAAGTGATCAGTTCAGATCTGTGTGTCGTCGTTATAATGTCGACTCATTGGGTTGGCTTTAAGTTTTGGTTCACAAACATTCAGGCAAACTAAAGTAAGATCTGAGCATTGAGCTGATTTTAACACCAGTAAAAAACTGTTTTTGCTGATGGCATGAAGTTGGCTTTAATGTGAGATGGAGAATCTAACCAGTCAGGCTATTAGCTTGGTTACCTAGCAGCTGTTCTACTGTTTAGCACACATCCCTCTATAATTTCTGACTGTAATTTTTCAGTTTCCGTTGTGATGGAGTTTAGCTTCCCTCCCATGACTCTGATGTTTTTCCTTTGGAAGTGAAACTTTCCTGGAAAACTTTAAAAATTATAGTGAAGGTAGAAAAAACTACGTTCTCCCCAAAACTTTTTCTGGCATTTCATTAAAACACATTCAAACCAAAGAGTTTGAATTTGGTGGGAAATCCCAATTGCTCTGTAGCTGCAGCATTTAAGATTATGTTTTAACTCAGAATTGAAGCCCAGCTCATGTTTAGTTGCCAGAACTTGATGTTTGCTGGGTTACTTATTCATACTCATTCATTCAGGAATGTCTGCTTCTCATAAGTAGCAGACATTTCCGTCTCCAGACCTTGAGATCTTCTATCCTGTACCCTGTTCATGCATCCCTTCTCCAGCCTGCCTGAATAAAATGGCTGAATTTCCTCATCAGCATCCTTGCGCTCTGCAGAGGCTGGAAATGAGCCTCTCATTAACTCTGCAGGATTGGACTTGGCCAATCTTTTTGGTACTAAAAACTCTTCCCAGATTTTTGAGCGTTTCTGTTTTTTAAATTCATTTCATAAAGAAAACGGCATCATGAGTCACTGTGTACCTTTAACAAATCTTTTTTCCCATTTTAATTAAGAAAGTTGGAACCACCAAGTTCCCAAATAGGAAAGCTCACCTAAACTTGATAATAGGAACCACACGTTCAGAATGTTGCTGTGCATTTTGTCAATTTATGTGTATTAGTTGGCACCTTTATCAGATTTTGGACCCATCTCGGGCCGTGACTGAACAGATTACCGGGATAGTTTTATCAGAAGTGCTTGTGCTTCCCCAGTGTGGGTTGTTTAATATAATTACATAATATCATATTTTTTGAAGCATGTCTTGCATCGCTGACTTGGAGAAGCCCTGAAGTCGGAGGATTCTCACCGAAGTCGATCTCAGACCCAGTCTGACCGGCTCACATAAACCTGCTGCAGAAATCCTGATCAGGCGCCGATCTGCTGTCCAACAGCTAAGAATGGAAATGCAGAGAAATGCTCTGTTATTGGCCTGTGTGGTAACAATGCATACTAATTAGCAAATCTCTTTTTGTTTTATTTTTACAACTGAAACACAGATAAAGTGGATATGATATAATTTCTGTTTTAAATGACACCCAGTGTGAATAGCAGACTGGTTTGGGCTAAATGAACTCTAGTGGTGGGCAGGTTGATCCACAGTATCAATATTATTGACACCAAGTTGATATAAGTATTGGATAGATACTAGAGAGGCAAGATCAGAAGTTTGATGATGTATCAAAATTAAATAACAGAAAGAATTGGCATCAGTATTGGTGATACTGGTCCTATATTTATTTGGTATTGGATCAATATTAAAATATGCAGCACCACACACCTCTAACAGACACTTCCCTGTGAGTCGCTGTGATCCTTCTGTTGCAGAAAAGAGCTGCAGCCTCGTGGTCTGGTTTGTAAAATGTTCCGCATGCAGCGGTCAGCCAGCCCAGAATCAGAAAACATCTGATCATCCGTGATTGGATTCCTTTTGAAACTGTCTCATTCAGTCACGTCTTTATTAGAGTTTCATCCCCATTAAAACGTTAAGCTGAGTCACTGATGATGTGTCACATTAATGCCATTAGTTTTTACTTTACTAACTAAAGTGGCCATTGCCACCATGACCGGCTGAGCAGACTGGAAGCTTTTTAAAGAGACGGAGACGAGCGTCTGCATCTTTTCAGACGGTGTGTAATCGACCGTGCTTCGCGCTGCAGCGGCTCCCGGAGTGGTCTTGGATATTACGGTTGCCATTTCGGAAAACAAACCAACACGAGAGCATTCAGAGAGGAAATTTCATCTGCACAGAAGCTGTCAACATGGCACAATTTTATTACTCTGTTTGCATCTCACCAAGCAGCATCCAGTTTATCTTTAATCTCATCACTCTATTTTTGTGTTTTTTTATGCTCCAGTGGTTTGAATTGACTTTTAAACAAGAATTTAGGAACAATTTCTGTTTGTGTTTCAAAATTGCCATAATTTCAAGATGATTCAAGTTGCTGCACAACCACTGTGGTGTGAAAAAAGATTCAAACCACCAATTCTATGTACTGTAGATTAATGGGATTTCCTGCAATAGATCAACATTAGTCTCTACATGGTGTGTCTAGTCAGGACCTTCTGCAGGCCAGCTGTGGTATGTCTGCCAGTTATTTTGAATTCTGTCATTTCCACCAATGCAATACTTTAAGATGTGCATAAAAACATGAATGGAAACATGGCTAAGGTTTATATTCATTAACTGGTATCAGAGTACAGGCGGCTGATAGCATGCCACACTTTTTTGTTTTTTGGAAGAAAAACTTCCTCTTCACAGCTCTGCTGTACATTATGTAAGTCTAGCTCATAAAATAACTAAATGCAATAAAGTTTGTATTATACTTTGACAGAATGCAAAAAAGTTCACAAAAACTGGAAGTGCAACTATTTCCTGAAATGAAAGAGCATCATAAATATAGAGCTGTTGTTTGGGGTCACAGTGAGGAGGAGAGTCTGCAACGTTAACCACCGTGTGGGACGGAAAAGACGAGGCAGTCATGGATCAGCTGAGGAAAACCGCCGGCTCTGATTCCTGGGATGACACATGTTGTCACGGTGTGAAGAAAACATGTCATTTCTAGATCAAAATCCAAAACCTCGCTGTCATTTCTGCCCTGAGCCCAGAATCCACCCAGATCTAGATCCACATCAGGAAGGCAATACAGAGCAGAGAGGTGCTGATACAGTCACATGATACTAATATTGATCCCAAATCGTTTCCTCTTGCTTCTCCTGCATGTTTTATGAAAATAAACATAGAGATTTGTAGAACAGCGTCTGAACATGTCAGATTTCCGAGTGTTTGTGGAGACGATCACATCTCAGTTTTAATAGTTTCACAGAGAAAAGGCTGAAACCTTTACAGGAGAGAGCAGAAAGGAAAAAACTGTGAAAGAATGGCAAAAATAGCATCTAATAGTGAGCCAGCTAATGACAGACAAATCATAATTAGAATGCGTAGGAGGAATATATTTTCCAGGGTTTCAGCAGAGCTGCTTCTTGAAATTTACAGCTTCTTGGTTTAAAGGTTAGGGATGCATTAAATATGAAGCAGTGTGTTTACCACCAGGAGCTAATAGACCAGATTAAATTTCATTTAGACCAACATTGTGGCAGAAGGTTGAAAGAATGGTCTCTGCAGACATTATTCTCAAATGTATGTTTGCACTTCCCTCTGCAGTCACCTTGAGTAACAACATGGTTGGGTGTAATGAATTGCAGTATGAAATTTGAGATGATCTAATGAATATTAATATGGATGCAGCACAGAGACAGAGGCTGGGGAGTGGAGTTGGTGAACCGGGGAGTTAGGTATCCACCGCACCTGATTCCAAAATGTATTTCAGACAAAGGGCAGCGAGACCTTTAACTCCACTTCTATTTGTTCTGCTTTCGTCTATTAAATTGGTCTGAGTCATAATTCACAAGCTGCTTTCTTATGTATGTGAAGCCCAGATCCCTCACGGTCCGGTTCTGTCAGGAATACCAAATGATTGAGCTTGAGCTGCCTCATCATACGGAGCCTTCAGCCGCACACTGGGCTCCACTTGTTAAAATGGATGAAGACTGTGTTGAAAGAAGTGAGAGTGAAGGACAGTCCCTTCCCCAGACCGCCCCTCTAATGCATTCCTCCGCGTTAGCATTCTGTGCAGCGAGCAGCGGCTCTTTGCTTCCACCTGTGATGTGGCGGGAATACCACAGTGGAGACGGAGAGGAGCCGAGCGGGAAAATAAAACTCCTGAAGGCCGGCCCAGTTAGTCCTGGTTCCTGATGACTGCACACAGACAGACAGGCAGCAGAAAAGGAGCGCAGAGTTTCACAGTGAGCCACACTGAATGAACTTGACTGGTTGATTTGAAGGTCATGCATTGAGTGGGATCATCATATAATAATTGCGTTGTCATCTATGGCCAGTTTGACTCTCCAGGATTGTTACACCTTAACTTTAGAGGCTGCAAAATATAATAATTTCACAGCTGCAGTTGAAATATGAAAACTGCAATATTGCAATGGGGAAACAGAGAGTGTGCATGCCAACAAATATGATTGCCCAGATGAATGGAGTCTCAATGCCTGATGTTGACTTCAGCAACCAAAATGAAAAATATCACAGCCGTGTTTCCATTTATGGTTTTATGGCATTTTGAAGTACTGCAATAGAAAAGATTGATGGAAACTGCTAAATTTGCTATGGTTTTCTCAATTTTGCAAAATATTTTTGTGCCAGTTTGAGCCACATTTGGCTTTTCTAAAAAAGACTTAATGTGCTACAGAGGCTGGAAACACATTTGCTAAATAAGTTCTGATATAATTAACATTTATATGAACTGGATCTGTGCCTTACCAGAGGCATGAAACTGAAACCTCCAGTTCCATATTCCTGAGCTGTGTGCTCGTTTGCAGCCTCTGCATCCTGTCCTTTAGTCGCTGTGTTTCATTACAAATGGAACCTGGAACTTTTTTGATAGCCTGCAATGTCAAAAAAACACAATTTCTGAATTACTGTGTTTCCATAAAATAAGAACTCCTATTGTGCATGAGCTTGTTCACATACATCATTACATATCATGGCAGTGACAAATGTAAACACTTAGCTGTCTAACGCTGGCGCTCATCGTCAACCATCAGAGGAGACGTCAGAGTCTGATTCAGCCATCGATGCTGAAAAACATTATTTTGTTTTTTAATTGCCTTGATCCCATTAAGCAAATTTATTTTTATAAAACTAATTTGTGCAATTTTATGGTCAATGGAAACGCAGCTAGTCATGCAGAGCGCAGGATGCAGGGAGGGACAAATGTTTGAGCCACTATGTCTGTAAGTCTTGTAAATAAAAGAGAAATCTTGCACTTTGCTCTGATTTCTAAGATATTTTCTAAAACAGTCAAGGACTGTAATTATTTTTAATTTTGCACATTGTGATGATGGAAAAGAAACAGTAGTAGGAAAATGTGTATTAATCACAGCTAACATCCTGAGTGTTTTACTGATATCATGCAGCTCTAAACGTCATGAAAGCCTGTGTGGCTCTAATGACTTGCTGTGGTTGGCAGGTGTTACTGGTGATTAGCTCAAAGTAACTGTGGAAAAGTCAGTAACCATTCCCATAGCTGCTGGTTTTTCTTTATGTAAATGTGAATCTGGCTGAAGTGACTGAGCTGCTCCTCTTTGTGTTGTCCAGCAGACAGTGTGTGTTTGTGATGGCAGCAGGTATCTGGCTGTGCGCTGAACAAGCCGTAGCTTTAAATGTGGCGGCTCTCCAATCAGACCTGCTGCGCTGGCCCCAGATCCGGTTTCTTCCATGTGTTTATAGAGTTAAGTATCTCTCCGTTCCTCCTTTAATGTGTGTAACTGTAGAGTTGTGGTTTGAAAGTGATTGAGTCTTTATATGAGGTCCACTCCCACCCAGTGTGGAACAGCTGCAAAACATTGATTTTTACCTGGCAAACAACCAATTACTGCTGCCGCTTGCATAACTAGCAAAGTGTCCAGGATGAGTATATAAAGAGGGTCTGTCCTAATTTTTACAACTTTTCTTTTTCATTTGTGTTGAAGCTTCAAACTTGCAGCAGTTCCTTCCATTCATGTTCAAAGTTGCTGAGTGATGGCGCTAATTTTCCAACACATAACTGGACATCAGTGCATAGCACAACAATAAGCCAACACAAAAGTGCTGATGGAAACGACTCCATGAAGATGATTTACAGCGCATCCAGAAAGTATTCACAGCGCTTCACTAGTTTAAACTTTTAATGTTCCAGACTTTTTCCAAATTGTATTAAATTCATATATTTCCTCAGAATTCTAGACACAAATACTTTATGACGACAATGTGGAAAAATGTTTTTTTGTTCTGATTAGTCTGCCAGTTCCTGCTTCTGAAAATCATCCCATGGCATGACACTACCACCTCCATGCTTCACTGGCTTTCACCCAGACACTTTCGTCTCTGTCTCGTTTGATCGTCTTGTTTCTCATGGATCCTTCTGAGGTGTAGAGACTGTTCCTGATTCGTTCCTGCTGTTTGTCCAGGTGTGAAACTCTGTCACTGCCATGTTCCTACTTTAGATTTGCCTGAGTAAACAAAGGGACTAAGCGTTCCCTTTGTTTGCTTATTTGAGGGAGATTTTTTTAAAACTGATGACAAAGTGGGAGAGTTTCACGTTTCCCTCCCAGCAGCTTCTGTTTTATCAGCTGATCTAGTTAGAGTTCACACTTAGAGGAAATACTCTCCTTTATGCTGTTTGTGTCTGTTGTGTACATTTGTATACGCACAAGACACAATGAATAATGTCAGCCTTATTAATAGTCTGCATAAATTGCTTTTGACCCCATTATGTTCTGCGATATATGTTGAGACACAAAATGTATGAATTTTATTGTCTCCATTTTTCTCCAGGCCGATCCGCAGCAGCGCTGCGTCGAGTGCCAGCATGCTGAGTTAATTTCTAATGATCGGCTCTTAAAGTGAATAGTAAATTACGAGGCCTCAGCATGAAGCTTGTATGTAGGTGAAACGAGAGAAGGAGCTGCTGCCAAAGTCAGGCTGGACTCTGCAGAGACTTCCTGTCTGCAGACTTTAATTAAGAAGATTTGGCAGCGAAGCAAAGGTTTTTATGTGTGTAACAGATGTTTTACTAGCTACTGATTCTTAAAGTAAGGCTTTCTTTATTAGTCGGTGATAAAACTGGATTGGTTTTGTTTATTGCCGTGTACATAATGCTGCTGAATTGCTGCAAATTCTGTTTTCTTCCTGAGGATTCTACGACTCCACATGGAATCACACAGGCTTTGGCATTTATGATATTAACATGGAGAACTCACTAATGTGTGTTATTTATGTTTTCCCTCTCTGCAGCTTGAATTATTCCAGTAGTACAGCATGTTCCCATAACAGCGTACAGATGATTATTGATTTGAGAAGTAACATTATGTTCATAAGACCCCAGCATCGTGTGTGAGGCTCCGTGTTCCTCCTTCCTCATCATTTCTGCCGCTCCGGTGTGATGGCCTGCTTTGGCCGCCTCTCTGCGGAGGTTTGCAGCCGATGTTGGTTGCTTTGCCTTGTTTATGTGACGGATCCCTCCAGTCGTGGATCAGATGTCTGCTGTGGCCCAGGATGAAGGTTTGATCGCCACAGGGATTTATTTTGGGTGAAAAAGATGCGATGATATTAAATGTCTCACAATCGTTGGGACTTTTATGTGCCATGTGGCTCCAGCGGTAACGTCATCCTTTTATTATGCTTGGATCTAGGGGAGCTCAGCGGAGTAAATTGTGGAAGTCATAAGTAAAGAACAAGAGAAGATGATAAAAACGTCAGGAAAGGCTTTGCTCTGTGTCTCTATCTTGTCTTCCTCTGACCTGCTCCGTTTTTATGTTGCATCCCTGCAAATTTACAGCAGGATTCAGAGGATGAAGATGATCCTGTTGCACTTTATTGGAATTATTACCAAATGTCCCTAAAATAGACTTGACTCTGTGTCCTTTTCATGAGCTTTGTTAAAACATATCGAACTTCTTACCAGAGATCCACGAAGAAGGCTTTTCCCAAATGGATAACCTAGACGCTGTATTCCCAGTAATCCCATTCAGAACAGCAGGATCCCCAGGACAAATGGAGGGCCGGGTTTGTTACCTGCATACAGCAGAGGCCCAGTGTTTTCTGATCCCTTCCTGCTTTTTGTTATTTCAGAGTGAAACCACAGAGCTTTGGGTCTGGATGGTAGAAAGACTGAAAACTAAAAATAGGCAAATAAACACAATAAGACTTTGTTTTTTTAAGATAGTCTTTGTTTTTCTTTTTTTATTTAAACTTTGATTATTTTAGTTCTTTGTCTTGATAACAACGTAAAAATGAAAAAAATCTTTATACCTCTTCAAATGCTTATATTATTTTGACTTAATTCAACCACATAGTTCTGTGTATTTTATTGAAATCTTATGTGATAAATCCAAAGAAATGGAAATGGAAGGAGAATGAAGTGAAAGTGTGGCATGAGTGTTTGTTATTGGCCATCAATGCTTTGAAAACCAACCTTTGCCGTTTCATCTTCAGTGTTCAGGTACTTTGACTAGGATGTTCCCAGAAACTCTCCAGCTTCATCGAGCCTGAACAAGGACGCCACATGATAATGTGACGTATCTTTAGGTGTTTCTGCTCCCACACAGCCTCCTCAACATGCCTTAAGGTTCTGCTTATGAGCCACTATTTTATTCAGCTCTGATGAACCAGGGAAGCATGTTGGACGCCAAAGGACTGACTGCAGCTGAGCTTCTGTCTGAGGATGCAGCAGAAACCTGGCCATCACTAATAGCTCCACTTAGAAAATGAAAATTAATCCCAGTTGGTTTGTTTTTGTGACAGTGTTGTTGTAGCACACCGAGAGCCTGGAGCGAAAAAAACAAACAACAACTCGGACGTCGTTATCGTAACTGAGCGTTGCCCGACGCACAGTAACATGGCAGCTGCTTGTTTAGAGCAGAGCATTAATCCGCTGCAGGGGACTTCCTGTGGAAGCTGCATCCTGCCTCAGTCCTGCTGCCTTCGCCTCTCTGCGTCTCTGAAACCTCCGTTCCCTCTGGGCGCCGGTGACGATGCGGATGCTCCTGGACGGACGCTGCCATATTGACCGTGTCTGTGCCAGGGGACAGAGCCCGTGTTCCTCACTCAAACACACACAGTACACACAGATATTTTTGGGTTTACTATAGTTGCCCCCCAGGGGGGCAGGTTGGAGCTGAACAAACGCTTCCACCAATCAGGGTTTGAGGTTTCTTGGTTTATTTCCCAGGTTGTTTCCCTCAAACTCAGGCCTCTTTCACCTCCGTCTCCGTCACTCCAGGGAGTCTATATATCATTTTATGATTACATTATGTTAATGGTAGGTCTGTATATGTCATAAGCAGCTCAACCTGATGCAGTGATTAAAGTCCCTGAGGTAAAACAAGAAGCTGGAAGTCTGGAGGAACGAGATGAGATTCCAGTGGAACACACTGATGAATCTCTGCAGGCTTTCTGTTATTCCTTTAATCCCTCCATTCTTTGAATCCACGCTCAGGAGCTGTTATGCTGAGTAAGATGAAGAGCAGAGAGCGATGCTTCTTATTCTGCCCCACGCTCCATCCTTCCACTCACATTCTCATTGTTCATTGCAGCGTCCGTGCTTCCGTTTGTCCAGAATCCTCCTCTCTGCTCGCTCCTCTGAGCACAGCGCTGCCCTGCAGCCGCGCTGCCTTTGCATCTCACCAAATCAAATATTGATGAACCCTATCTGACCTTCATTGCTGTGTCAGCAGCTTCTTTAAAATTCCTTCAGAGACGCGTTGGGCTTGTCAGCCTGTGGACTCTCATGTTGGACACGTTCACGTGATGCAGGCGTGCGCTTGTTGTTCAGAACAAGATGAAACCGTAGCTACGTTTCCATCCAACTGACATGCAAATTTAGAGCAAGCATGTTTTTGTCACAGAAATAAGTAAATGTGAATTAGATGTACTCCATCTAAAGGTGTAGAGCAGGGGTCCCCAAACTTTTTCCTGTGAGGGCCACATGACTGTTCCCTTTTCTGGTCGGGGGCCGGTCTTACTTTTTCGAGAAAGAGGGGGGGGATTGGATTACTGCCGACGACATATTAGCGTTTGTAGATAGATTTTTACCCAGAATGCAAATAGAAAAAAACCGTGAGCGAATCGGTGACTGGTACTGACTAGTATATATTCCATTGAGGCGCTCTTGAGCAGTTTCATATCTGCTCAAGAGCGCCCCTGGTGGTTGAAGAAAAATCCACATATATATGAAAAAAAAACACTGAATGCTCTCTGGTATTGTTCAGGGGGCCGGACCAAATGAGGAGGCGGGCCGTAGTCTGCTGTAGAGCAAATCCACCTGCCTGCCCAAAGCTCACTTTCATCAGATGATGATAAACAGGAAGTAGAAATTGCAAACTAGCTTGAACCACACATCTCAGAGAAATGGAGTGAGTCCTGCCCTCTGTGAAGGAGGGCTTTACTTTGAAATGTTTGAGTTTCGTGCCTCTGGTAAGGCACAGACCCAGCAGTGGAGGGGACAGTTTGACCCACTAAGTAACTAATTACGGGTCTGGACCTGAACTGAACTGCTAACTTCCATACCTCTGACTTTACACTCTGCTGGCTTATTAAAGTAACTTCTCCTGTTCTTAGCTTTTATTTAACGTCTTTCTGCTCCTTTTTGTTGCTTGTTGTTGAGTGAAATGCAAATCATCTGGCTGTGTGACTGTGCATGCAGTGCTCTGCTTGTGACAGTCTAATTAAAGTCTACACCTTACTGTCTGTTTCCTCACCAGGATAAAGTAGCTCTGTCTCCGTTTAGTCTGGAATAAGGAGATGAACGTTTTTATATCATGTACTTATATCAGTTTTCTCTGTACTGCGTGGATTTGTAGGCTTATCAAAATGTGCCACAGAAGAGTCCGACCCAGCCTGGCTGTACATCTGAGCGCTCCGTTCCTCCACTCCCATCCCAGCCTGAATTGAATCTTATCTGTCACTCCAGGCTGATTGTTCTTTCTTCCATGCTGGAGGTTTTGGACATTTTGAGGTTCAAGCCTGTAGTACGGCATAGACCCATCAGTGGATGAGAAAGTGTGTTTCCATCCCCCTCTTTGAGCATTAACTCTTTATTCAGAGAAGCGAAAAACCACAACGTTTTATTTCTAAGTTGAGGATGTTATTTTGAATTTTGCCACTTCCATCAACCTTTTGAAATGGGAAACTTCCAAACGCTCATAAAAAAGCCATTGATGGAAACAAGTCTTGTGATTTCTGACCTTCCTCAGTGAACAGGTTGACCTTTACACAGCGGTTTCAAAAAGGGAAGGTGCTTCTTGCCGTCCCTGCTGCTGGAAGCCAGATGGGACCCGGAGAGGACGGATATGTTAGAGCTGCATAAAGGTAGCCGTGGGACCTCACAGGTTGAGTAAACACCATATGCTGCATGCCTGATAGTTCCTAATGTGCAATTTATTTGCCTTCAAGCGACTCTTCCTGTTTTCCGTTCAGTACTCTGTCTTCCTCTAGTTATTCTGGGGATATTTTATCTGAGCTCACGGTAGTGCTCTATATATGTTTCCCCCGAAGCGCAGGAGGGGATCTGAGTGTGAGCTGGCCTGCTTAGAAACACAGTGCAGGAAAAGGGCTGAGAGACAAGGCCCTGGGCTGCAGCGCAGAGGAGGATCTGGCCAGCACATAAACCTTAAATAGTTTTTATGTTGGCATTCACAGGTTATGGAAACTTGAGCTATGTGTGGCATTGCTTCCGTTGCGGTTGCCATTTTTTCCATGAGCAACACTGACTCGCAGTGATAAATGCATCCCATGTAAGCCGCCATTGTTACACTTCCTGCTGGACCCAAATGACCCAGCACCTGCTTGGAGCACATTTACATTATGCACAGCCTAGTTATGAAAAATAATTTAGGAATTACTCACTTATGCATACAAGGGAACTTTTATATTTTCTATTAGTGGGACTTAATTAAAAAATTAATCAAGTTAATTGCAGGGTTTGTAAATTATTAATTGTATTTTAATCAACAAAATAAGCAACATTTTCAATTAAAACCCATTTTTGCTGCTAGATTATTGAATAAACACCGATATGAGCTAAAAAAAAAAGATATTTGTTGTTTTTAATCTAAGTTCTTCAAACATCAGATCAGAGCAAAGAGTTTTTGTATCCATTCATGTTTCATCCATTCATAACTGCTGATTATTCTTTAGAAATGTGTGAACTGTGGATCCTGACATTAGCTTTAGCTGCTACATGTTTAGCATTGAGATGGTGATTTAGGCTTGAATAGCTTCACTTATAGGACACCTGGAACACAACAACATCATCTTCCAGCGTCCATCAGATCGACTTGAAGCAGAAACGAACTGCAGCGAAGCGGCTTTGTCATCCGTGGCTGTTAGTGGATGTCACCTGATTTACAAATGTACCAGAAACACAAAAGTTCTGTTTTTTATATATGAACAAAAAGCAATAAATTATGGTAAAAAAAAATATTTACTCCTTTAAAATCTATGTAATTAACTAATTGAAATTTTTGCATTAAAGTCTCTAATAATAAGAGCAAAAAGTTTATAGAAATAATAGCAATACAGTAGGCCAGCTCTCCCACACTTTGAAAACTTCTGTGCCAAACTCTTACTGGGTGTAAAATATCTGAGCAGCTGGATGGACTGTCTGATACCGACTCTCTGCTGATAGATTGTAGTCAGTAAGATCCTAAAGCTCGCATACAGTGATGATGATGATGAAGGGAAAAGAAAAGATAAATATAATGCACAGCTTTGATGCGTCTGACCCTGAGGTTAATTTGAATGTCGCTGACTGAGAGCATTAATCTGCTGTGGAAACGGTTTGTTGATTAAGAACCAGCGTTTTGGCCATTTCGTATTTACAAATAAAAAAAAGGCTTTTGTTTCAAAGACTCCATTCAATTTTAATTAAGTCTGACCCACTAATCAATATCCAGGCTCTGGATTCAGACGCTGCTTGCTCAACATGTCCAGCAAACTAGAATAAAACTATTGACTGATTTTTCTTTTTTCACCCAGTTATGAGTCTCATATGAATATTGTATGAAGCGTTGTGGAACGTTGGTGGATGCAGCTTTTTTTTTGCTGCTTTGATTGAAATGATGGGAGCGCTGCGCTGCGCTGCGCTGCGCTGCGCTGCGCTGCTCCGGCCGTGTCTGCGCCTCTTCAGGGATTCGGAGGCTGTAGCAGCACAGACAGGCGTCTCGCCCCAGTGATGGCCTTCATTGAACTGGACTTTACTGCACTGTGATAGTTTGTTGCATTTCAATGGCAAGAAACACTTTGTGATCTAAATGCTAATGTAGTACCCTGTAACCAGAGTGGTCCGCTCTCAGTACTTGTAAAACTCTGCCTGTCTCTCGTGTCCTGGCCTGCATCCCTCTGCTCTGATAGATGTGCTTGCAGGACGTAAGGTTAGATTGGGGTTTGGCTGTGCGACTGACTTTGGGTTTTTCGGCTTTCTATGTATTTAATTTCTTATAGATATGCTTAAGAGAAAATCCTCTGCATACCATCCTATGAATATGTCCCACATGCTCCTTTCTCTGCAGACTCTAATGGGGAAACAAATCTTCACCCGTTTTTTTGCTGTTTTGCACAAAGTGTCAGTTTCACAAAAACAGATGCATGAAATCCTTCCTGGCAAGGCAGGCGTCCATCAGTATGCATGGTCAGCAACACCAACTTGATACTCCCAAATGCGGTCAGTGTTTAAAAGTGTTTGACCTTAAGAAGCAGTGATTGATCCTCTCAGCTTTTATGCCATTATCAGAGACGAGCGCTCTGCCACGGTCGGATCTTCAGGGAGGTTTGATGTCATAAATTCCTAATTAACACCATTTCCAGACATATTTATTGACTTCTTGGTTGCAAATCACCCAGGAATGACTGAAGAATGACGCTGCAGCCTCTTCTCTGAGGGCGATGTTCACATCGTAATAAAAGGGCAAAAGAGAACTATAAATATCAAAGCAGCTGGACATCTTATTTGAATTTGATATGAGGGATGAGATGGACAGATTGAATAGCTTGTTTAGGTCATCTTCACACCACTCCGCATTCTTTGATCAGTCGTTACATGCCTACTTCATCCCGTTGCAGTTGCGCACAGCGTCCCGCAGCGTCGTGTTGTCTGAGGAATCTGCTGCAGCCGCAGGAACTGCAGAGGGCCACTGGCAGCGACACATTTCTGAGAGGAAACCCTTTGTAGTTTCTTCTTCTCTGCTTGCTGCAGAGAGATGCCTTGATCGTATGCTTTTACTGCCAGGCTGATAGCGTTTACATCAGCTGATCAAAGCTGTGATCCCTTGTATAGAAGCAGTAAAGATGAAATGATTGCCTTGTTGGAAATTGCTCTTAATTCTTCTAAAAGGCAGCACACTTCACTTTTTTCACAGAATTGCTTTCATATGGAACACAGCTGTAGAATATCTGAGTCTTACAAAAGTTTCCACTTCCCTTGATCTTTTCTCCATTAGTCACACTGAAACTACTGACTTACTTACATTGTGATGGTATTTTATGTGATAACACTGAGGAGGAAGGAAGTGCTACACAGTTTGAAAGATTTCTGACATACAACAGACATAAAGCCTCACTGGATTATTTCTGATTGATTATTACTGATTGATTATTACTGATGGGTTATTTCTGATTGATTATTACTGATTGATTATTTCTGATTGATTATTACTGATTGTTTATTACTGATTGATTATTACTGATGGGTTATTTCTGATTGATTATTACTGATTGATTATTACTGATTGATTATTACTGATTGGTTATTACTTATTGGTTATTTTTCTGCAGTTACAGCTGGTGTGTCCACTGTCATCCTGTCCATCTCGTTTTTAAAGTGCTTTGTTTATCCCAGAAGGAAATCAAATATTGTTGTAACTCATATCATCTAAGGACCTTCGGTGGTGAAGCTGTTCAGGAAGGATCCCCTGTAGCAGTCAGTCTCACGATAAATCTAAAATAAACCCTCTGACTGAGGATCCTTGCTGTAGGACTAACAGGCATTCTTACAGCTTGTTATCTTTAGCATTAGCATGTTGATAGTAATAGCATTTCCTGAATGGCACCATCAATTGTTGGCTAGCTCTGCTAGTCCGCCTCATTTGCTTTTGCTGCTCCTCTTTAAATCTCTGCCTGATAGACCCTGGAGTCAGTCATACTTCTTCCTTCTTTTCAAGATGGCTTAGCTTTATCTTTAATGAAGAGTGACTTTGACTAGGTCATTCTGTTTAGAGTTGTTGTCCTGCTGGAGGGTGAATCTCCACTCCTGGCTCACATCTTCTGAAAATTACCCAGGAAAAGGAGGCGAACATGAATGTATGCCACACCTTCCAGATTATTTTTTTCCAAGAAGATTTTGACGACAGTGCATTATGTTCCTCCTACTTTAAAATCTTAGGCTTGTATTCGAAGGAACACATTGTGTTGGTCTGACTTGTACTTTGTGCCACAACTATATGGATGTGGAAAAGTTTAAGAATTGTAACTTTTTTAAGGTACTACACACTCAAATGTGAATTTGTGTCTAATAATCTAATTTTTATACCCATAGATTTTATTTTTTTAGATTAACAGAGTGTTTTTTAATTTTTTTTAAAATAAGCTCCTAAATGAAATATTGTTATTATTGTGACTCCAGTTTTTGTGTAATTCTCTTCCAGTTGATAAGTCTGGGGCAATCTGTGGTCATAACTGAAAAAATAAAGTAATGGAAAGCATAACGTGTCCACTTCTCTCTCCTGCTCAGCCAGTCGATAGCACATCTCTGTTTAGTTTCTCCTGCAGCAGAACCACCTCAGAAAAAACAACCCCAGCTCCTTTAATATGACTGCCATAAAAAATACAGTAGCCTTTTCAACTAGATATAGTTCCGACATAAAAAACATTATGTATTTTTTAGTGTTGTCAATCACTGTTGCATCTTAAAGAAGGAAAACATCCAAACAGACACCTAAACTCTGGGAAACAAGTCAGGGGGCAACACTTAGGAAAAGCTGTCATCTCTGCAGCTCAAACAGAGACACGACTTCAGTCATATTCCCCACTGCGTTGAGGCTTTTGTTGTTGGTAAACCTTGTTTATGCTCTCATTACCTGATGTGAACTGATCCCAGAAAATAAGGAGTGTCTGTGAAGAAGCTCTGAATCCTCCACTGTAACCTTTAATAAAACCTAGATGTGCTGCAGTTTGAGTCTGACCAGAACAAAGTGTTCAGTCACACCGTTAAATCCTGAACAGCTCATCTTTTTGTCACTCTGAGGCGTCACAATTCATTTTTCCTTGGCCGACCTTATAAAAACTTTATGCCTAATTATGCATGTTTCAGGCACAATTATGGGCTGAAGCGGTTCTCTTGCATCTTCCAGGTGGCAGTTTAACTTCCAGCTTCCTGTAGCCGTATGCAGAAGCAAGCGACCGGACCTCACTGATCTATAATCAGTGTGTGAACGTGGGAATGTGACTGGAATTGTAAAAGCACCTCTACCTCCAGAGCCCCAGGGGCCTGGTGTCCAGGGGCCGCTCTCCCACATGCCTTACTGCGTTCCCTGGTTGAACAGGCCTGAATCAAACGATGGGTCGTGTGCAGATCTCTGCAGACAGACCCTGGGGCTGGATCTGAAACTCCAGTCCTCCAGGGCTGCAGCCAGGCGTCTTCAGGATGCAACACACCTGAATCAAAAGGCTGCAGTAAGCCTTTTGATTCAGGTCTGGTCATTAACCGTTTATCTGATCCAGGTGTGTCAGAGCAGAATTTCATCCAGAGTCACAGGACAGTGGAACAATAACCCGTCCGTCATCTTCTGTTGTCGGGTTGCAGAGGCAGCAGATAAGCAGAGAAACCCAAACTTCCCTCATTTCCTTCCAATTGTCATTCAAATTTTGATCAAACTTTAAAAATGTTGCCACAAAGAACTGGTTTGGAGTGAATAAGAGGCTAAGCAAAGTGTAATTTTATTAGGTGTTGATGCTACATGGCTGTAATAAACAGAAAGTCAATGCTGCAAAGTAGCAGGAACATGTGAGGTAAATGGAAACAGTCCTTCCCTCCATGCTGGAGGTTTTTACTGTGAAATGTTTCAGAGTTTCACTATGTCAAAAGTTATTTAGCAAAAATGTCTAACTTTGTTTTGAAAACCTAAAATCACCTCAACTGAGTGTAAACTCCAAGCAGGTAGCAATATTTTAGTAAAATAATCCACCTGCCTGCTCAGACTGGAGCATGGTTCAGACCAACCATGGTTTAATAGCAGTCAAGTTAACAAGCGCTTCACACTCAACACTCACCTCTCTCTTTTATTTGGTCATAGTCTTCAGGGTTAAGTGTTTTCATCCCCCTACCTTCCATCAAGCATTGTTGAGTCCCAGCTCCCTTTAGGTTCTAATCTCTTTAGATTCTCATGCATTTGGTTAAAAAGCTGCTAGAATTGCTCAGCTCCAGGGAGAAGCCGAGCCCCATTCCTCTAAGCCCTGGCTTTGTGGACTGTTCTGCTGCTTCTGCACAGATTTTCTATGTTTTTCTGAACTCTTCTGTCTGTCCACTGTTTCTGTTCTAGTAACATCTACTTTGTCCCTTTCTGTATTTTTCTCCTCTCAGCCGTCTGCAGCAGAGTAAAGTCCTGTCACTCTGAGCGGACAGACGTGTCCATGTGGATCTGCTCTTCAGGCTTCCTGATAAAATCCAGTTCTATGTTCAGAGACAGACTGAACTCAGTGACTGGGTTTTACTTTCTGAGTGCTCAGAGGTCGACAACATCAAAGTCTCAGCTTCTCATTTAATAAAACATCTCTATAGCATAGTCTCACATTTTAAACAGTCTGAAACTTCCCATCTTTAATTGCTTAATTCATCTTTTGGCAACAAATGACAGACTGTTGTTTGAGGAAGGTGAAAAACTCGAAGCAATGCAGTGAATCTGTGAGCCTGTTTCTCCTCTAAACACCCTGGAAACCAGATTTTAATCTGTTTCCATTCCTGAATCCATCAGAAACGTTCTGCAGTGAGAAGAAGAAAATGCTGCTGAGATGATTTAGAGGAGAAGAACGCATCACACATCTGTACTCAGGTTTCCAGCAAATTCAGAAGGATCTGAAGGTTTCAGATCTTTTTTTCATCCCAAAAAATAGAAAGAAAACAACTAGAACCAGTTTTCTTTATATGATAGTATAGAGCATAGAGCAGCAACAAGCTGCTGCCTGGTCTGTATCATTTTTGAATACTCTGTTCGTTATTCATGGTAAAGCACTTTGAAGCAGACTCTCATTGAACTGGCTCAATGATCTATTAGCTGCTAACAAAGTGAGTCCATTACTCAGATTAATTGGAAGAGTTCCTCTAGTGTTGGACAGATTAACAAGCTAAACTGGTTTTCTTATTTACCTGACAGATAACAGATTCATCAGTGCATTCATGGCTTTGCCGCCTTTAGACGTCTCGGGCGTTTTCTGTGTTTTATTTTCTTTCAATCATTCCACTTTTTGTGATCTTACACATTTTTCAAACGTGTTCAAACATTCTGATACACAGTCGGTTCTGTGAAATCCCAGAACTAACGATGCGCCAATCAGACGTCCAGAGACCCGGGTTTTCTTTGAGCTGCTCTGATTGGTGATCAGCAGGTACAATAATGAAAAACATGTCACTTCTGTCTGAATTTCAATAGGATATGACAGGGTTGTTGTAATTTGACATGCTGCACCATGCATGGAGGTGGAAATGGGAAGAGATTAGCAGAAGAAGGTCACCTTAATCCTGTTTGGTTTGCTTTAAATGGACCAGAGTTTGTTTCCTTGGATCGTCCGCTTTGCTTGGCCGGGTTTGAAAGAACCCAAGACGGAACATAAACTGAGGAAACTGAAGAAAGGACACAACGAATGACTTACTGTGCCCAGATTATCCCAGAGTGAAGTAAAAGCACAAGAATAACCAAACCATGTGACCTTTCAGTAAAGTCCATTTCTCCAAATCAACTGCTGATACATGTGCAGCACAAATAAATGCTGTTATTTTTAAACTTGTCTTTGTATTTTTTAATTATGAAATTTAAATGTAGTCGATATTTGGTTAAATACCCCAGAAATCTGGACAGCAGAGCCAAGTTGGTGACTGATGGCTACACACAGTCATTAGCTAGTTAATATTTTTACAATAGTTTTTAAAACATAACAGTTTAAAAACCAGAACTATTTTATTTTTCTTACAGGTAAAAAGTCTTTTTACCTATTTCTCTTATTGGTAGAAAGTTGGTTGTTTGGGAAGTCAAGTGGAAACTAAAGGAGAAATGTTTGTTACTGTTCTGAGTTTTTTAAAGTATAACAGATTAAAGTAGAATCTTTATCTTCTTGAACTGCTGCTCTGTAAATAAGGCTGTAATATTCACACTCCCAACTTTTTCACTTCAGTCTGAACAGCCCAATTCCAATATTAACACCTCTCAAAATATCCAATTTGTTCGCTTCCATTAGTGGCACAACATCTGATAGTTTTCAGAGCGTCTGCAGTCTGAGCGGTCATGTTGCATTTTATCCGACTTTTACTTTATCCAACTACAAATCCAAACAAACTTCTCTATGGAAGTCGTAGTCCATGTTCCATTTAGCTGTACTTTGTTTTTTATTAACTGTTATGATCTTGTGACGGCGGCGGCGTCTGTTATTACTCCTGTTAGCAGATTGTTGCTGAGTAATGTCTACGTTCTTCTGTGCATTGTGGGATATAAACCGTTCACACAGAAGTCTGATTGTGGTCACATTTCAGACCTGATGTGCGAGTTCAGCCTATTAGAGATAATATTCAGTGAGTATTTAGGCCATTCCTTTTACATCTCAGCACTGAGATAGGATGTGGTGGAGAAGAGCAGATGTTGCGTCATCAACCATAATTCATGCGTCCTAAAGGGAGTTTTTCCCTCTCTAATGGTAAAACACAAGCAGGCCTGCTGAGCTGCTCTCTGTCAGCAGGATATTCCTGGATTTACTTTTCGGAGGCTGAGTTAAAGCTTTTCCTCTGCCTTCAGGCAGGGCCGGCACCACTCAGCTGAAAGGAGACGATATGAACACCAACAATGGCTGCTGCTTCACCAGGTTCTGCTTCTGTACAGCGTCTTGCAATGAGAGCCAGTGAGAGTTAATATGCTGTTAACTAATGACTGGAGGGACGCTGGGGGAGGAAATGACGGCCTGCATGTCAGGAGGAATGTTGTAGATTTGAAGCTAATTTAACAGTTTATTCCTAATCCAGGTTGCTGTCAGTTTTTAGCTTTCCTCCATGTCTGGACTTCATCTCAGCGTGTTGCTGGGATTTTGAGTACATGCAGCTAATCAGTGCAGATGCAGCTTTCTGTGCCCATATTTCAGAAAAAGTAGCTTTTGTGAAAGTTTATTAGTACAAAGGATTCTCTGTGGTTATATTGGTGCCGGAATATGATGCATTTTCATAATTCAATTCAAAAGGTGAAACATAGGTAATGTAGATGTGTTGAACTCAAATTGGGATGCAATGATTCACTTTTTTCACATCTGGTACCGATATCTGGGGTTTAAAATCGTCCAATAGACTCTGATACTGATTTAAAACTTATCTTTTTTTTAAAACGCAGACATAAATGTATCCAATTACACATTTATGTGGTTACTCTGCACCAATGCAGCTCATTTAAACTCACCAATAGCTTCACCAGCTTGATCAAACCTGTAAAAACAACTTTAATTTGTTCAGCCATTGTAACTAAGAGTATAACAGCTCATGTAATATTTAATAAAGAAAGTGGAAGTGGCAAAAACAAAAGATTGACTTCCGTATTCAAACATGTAAAAATAAGCTACAGCAAACCTTTTTTTTAAATGACTCAAAGTGTAAATTTTAGGAATTCTACAAATAATGTAAAATAAATAATAAAGCATGACGTCGCTGAGGAAAGGGTAGAATTAGACAGAATAGATCTGCTCTCATAAATCGGACACATTATCATCGATACCTGTTCTAGAATCTATACAGATAATAATATTGGTGAATAATTATTGCATATTGCAGATAATGATCAATAGACAACCAGAATATTATAAATAATAGTGTAGCTGGTGTTTGGACCTACAGGACATTCCTGAAGGAGCTGGTTGTACTTTTACTCCTAAAAGTTTTTTTTTTTTTTTTTTTTCAAAAGGTACTCAGATGAGTAAATGTAACTTGTTACTCTCTCTTCAGCTGACCTGTGAAAACCACGACAGCAGGCAACAAATACAAAATCTGACCATGAGGAATACCTCTGTACTCAGAATGACGGGAGAATTTAATAAAAAACAGAATTAAATTAAAGCTGAAATGTTGTTTTTGACAGCAACTCAAAAGGTTTCCCAACGAGGCCATGATGAAACAGAAACTCACAAAATGGGATAAATTTGATGGGATTTCAGAACTTGGGAGCAAACATGATGCCTGAAGTCCCAGAAATTCAAAATCCACCAGTTACAGCAGAACCAGAGGTTCTGAGGTGTTTAAAGGTAAAATGAGGAGAGTGGGCGTTTCACTCAGGTTAAAGGAAGTCAGCCTTTTTTATTATTTTGACAGATCAGACAAAGAATATTCATACATAAAAATAGTTGTTTTCTTGGACAAGGCAGTGATGAATAAACAGGTCAGTGTTTTTGTGGATATTTTGCACTGACTGAACAAATTAAACTTGTGTTATTTTACATGTTGACCAGCTGTTGGTGACTTTAAATGAGTTGTACTGGTGCAGAGTTATCAAATGTGTAATTCAGTACATTTCCATGTGTTCAGTCAATTCAGCACTGATTTTCTGTATTGGATCAGTATTGGCCAATACTAAACCTCAGATATTTGAATCTGTAGTGAAAACAGTGGATCAGTTCATCCCTATAAATTGTTGAGGCATTTAAACTTCTGAAAAAACAATTTAAAGAATTTTGGTGTAATGTGAGACACCGTAGTCGCATCTGCAGAATCTTCTGCTGAAATGAAATGACCCGATGCCCCCTGACCCTCCGTCCCTCAGACTGATCATCTCCAGGACAAACACTGTTGCTTTTTCATCCAAGTGTTTGTTTCATTTTGCTGATCTCATCTCTGACCCCCGAATCCCCTGATAGGAGGAAAATAGTTGAACATGTATAGTCAAAGGAACAGAGATGTGCTTAATAAAGACACTGGGAGTGGAGAGGAGGAGCTCCGTTCTTCATGCAGCCGCTGCATTGGTTCTCCGCTCTGCAGTGGGGAGGGGCCGAGCGAGAGAGGGAGAGAGAGAGAGACTCTTGGGGGAGGAGGGCAGAGCTCTTGGTGGATGATAGGGAATGCCCGTTAGTTGCGTCTGCCGATAATAGCACATCAGCCAGAGCGCTGCTACTGGGGGAGCAGAGCACAGGCAGCGCGGAGGACTGAGCCGCTGAGCGCACAATGGTTCACCAGGCAGGGAGCGAGAAGGGAGAGCGCATCCGCACATGTACAGGAGAGGAGGACTGAGCCGGAGCAGGGCAGCAGGGAGAGGAGCAGGAGGAGGAGAAAAGTTACCCGGTCAGCAGCTGAGACTCACTTGGGTCTCAGTCCCAGTGGAGGAGCCAAGCACATCAATGAGCAGAGCAGGAGGAGAGTGATATTACAGCAGGGAGAGTTGCAACTCCTCAGAATCCAGTCCTGTCATAAGGCAAACAGGAGCCGCTGCACTGCTTGCTCCAGGATTATTACAGGAAGGCAGAGGACCCTTACTGTGAACCTGCCCCCAAAGTGCCTCTGCTGCTCCATCCAACTCACTTCTGCAGGAGACCACAGGAAGGTGGATGTAGTTGGGTGCCTTTGTCTTTTTCTTTTCTTCTAAACTGTGAAGCAGTGGAGATTTGAAGGGCAAGTAGTTCTGTCTTATCTCTGGGACTATGTTAGACTGTGCATCAGCAGCAGCAGCAGGCGCTCTAGAGCATGGAGAAGTCCAGCAGTGAGGAGTCAGCCATTCACCGTAGTCCGTCAGTAGACAGCCGGGATTCTGATTTTCCTCAAGCCTCCACGTCTGGCCGGCCGTTCGGTGGCCGCGGCTTCACTGCCGGCGCTTTCTACGGCTCCACGGGGCCACGCAAAAACACACAGCAGGGGCCGGCCGGAGCGGCAGCCGACACCGGCACCGCGGACAAGACCAACAAGTACAGCTCACCCAAAGGCAGCAAATACGTGGTCTTTTACCTGGACCTATCCTTTGTGTTCCTTCTAGAGTTCAAGAAGTGCAACATGGCGAGAGGCTGTTTGTGCTGCTTGAAGTATCTGATGTTCATCTTCAACCTCATCTTCTGGGTAAGTGGCTCATCATTTTCCTAATGTTTGTCTTGGCATGCTGGCTCGTATCGATCCACTTGTCATGGGGGTGGAGGATCTGGATCAGGAGGAAAACCTGAAAACTCAAGGTGTGAATGAAATATTAATCTGGGGAAACATTACTGTATGACAAAACGACAAAACGCTGGCTGTCGGGACAATCGCGTTTCTAATTACATCAGGGTGTTTATGCTTGTTCCATTCTGTGCAAGCTGCTATTCCTGGACGCAGTGACAGAGTCAGTGGCAACACACCAGGTCTTCTTTTGTGTTCTGTGGTGCTGATGGGGGCTGATCTGGGTCACTACTTTGGAAGGGATTCAGAGCTAACATATAGGGAAGTTCCTCAGCTGTAGTTTCATGTTATTGAATCTGTTTCTTTTTTTATTGTCAGCTGTAAATACACTCAGATGAAACTGAGAATTGTAATAAAACCCTGAAAGTGTAATGATTACAACACAGTATCTGATTTTCCTTCTGACTGTTGCGTTTACAGTAATGACTGTAATAAATCTGAGCGCGCCCGGTTTACTCACCCATAGATTCTAGTCAGGATGCGGCAGGCTGAGCCGCGGGTAGCCATGCATGGGCATTTATCATGAAAATGGGCATCCCTTCAGTGATTACAGGATGGATTATAAGGCTTATAGGTTATGAGGGTAAGTCTTTTGTGTGGATGCAGTGAAGCGTGAAGCATTAAAAAACATCCCAACATGAAGGAGTCAATCCAGCCAGGCGGCCGTATCGCTGAGCTGGGAGTCCTGGTAACTGGGGCGCAGGGTGGCATGAGCCTGTGGACTGCCCAGTCTGACACACACACACACACGCACGCCCACACACACACACGCACGCCCAAACACACACACACACACACACGCACGCCCAAACACACACACACACACACAAAATGACTCTGTCAGTATAGATCTTTCCTTTTCATCTGTCTTTAGCTCATAGCTCATGATAGTTATGTCCATTACCATTAATGAAATTCTGAAATATGCAAAATCAAAAGTTTTAAAGTTTGAACTCATAACACAATAGAATCAAAGTATTCAGCTTAAATGTGAGAATTTGAAGGTATTTTTTATTATGAGTAGGAAAAAAATCTGGAGAAATGTTGTCTGAGCTCAGTAACTGGGAGACCTAGTGAACCAGCACCCTACGAAGGGATTTAAAAGTGTTGTGGTTATTAATCCTTTGGGACATAAATTGCACTTTAAAACATGGTCAGACTTGTAAAAAATTGTCCTCTTGTTCTTCTCTGCCTGGTAAGGAGGGTCTGGACTCTCATCTATTGAAAAAGGATTGCTTGCTGGAGGAGTTGACAGTTGTTAACAAAATTGCTAACTCAAAGGTAATACTCCAGTTCAAGTTGTTGGAAATTGTCTGCACTGTAAACAACCATCCTCTACTGTAAAGAGAGAAGTGCTGATCCGAACTTGGCGGCTGTTGATGTTAATTCAACATTGGAGGCGTGGTGAACACGGACGGAACGGCTTTGGTCACTTCCTCTACAACTAAAGGCACACTACAACTCTACGACATTACAAAAAATCAACGTCATCATTCACAACTTCTTCTGTTTGCTGATTGGACTGGTCGAAATTCTAACAGAGAAATTGAACTCAGTGGAGGAAATCCCAGACGTAGGACTGAAGGGAGATGAGAATCGATTTCAGGAAGGGAATGACCAGGCTGTAACAAATATACTGTGGTGCTCCAGTTCTGACCAGCATTATTACGCTGATGCCCACAGCCAGCAGCCAAATGCCCATTTCTCCAAATACTTGTCACCAGAAGGTTTCGAATTAAGGAGCCACATTATGACCATAAATCATATTTGTCTCCTCATAATCAGTCAGAATCACTCATTTTACAAATGATGGTTTAACTGCACTGCAGTTTTTAAGTCTGTTTGCAGTTAGGTGCAACAACCAATATCTACTTCATTCTCTGCTTCATTTGGCTCAAACAAAGAAAAAAAATCCTGTCTTGTAAACTTGATGCAGACAAAAACATCCCAGCTGCTCGGGTGGTCTGGCTGTTGACTCCCTGCTCAACCTGCTGGTCAAACTGGCATGATATGATCTCCCTCACTCTGTCTCCTTTTCCTTCAGTCAAAGGTTCCCGTTGTTTCATAATCCTGGATGTTTGTAGTGGAGAAACTGAAAAATCTGATTTCCCTCCAGAGCTCACCCACATTCCTCACTGAAGTGATCTTTGAGGCAGAAGTGCACAATATATCCTCTTTCTGTGTTAAGAAGAAACCACTTAACAATCTGAAATATTTCTGTTCAAATTGTGTTCTTTAAGAGCAATAAAAATGCCAATAAATATAATCATATTGTGATCCCGTCCACAGAGGAAGAATCAAGAGTGATTGGAAAAGATATAGAAATGACTGAGGCTCTTCAGTGTTTGCTTAAATGACTGAGAAGGTCATAAAACCCCAGCTTATGATAGATTCTTTATTGCAGATATTGACCTACCATCTTTCTCATCTCAGTAGGTTCCAATCGAGTGCTTTGGTCTCAAGATGGCCACTGTTTGCTTTACAGATGAGATTTCCAGGCTGTTAGATGATCAATTAAGAGTTATTAGGTGTGTTTCTTCACTGAAAACTTCAATCAAAATCTTCTTATTTTTATCAGATATCTTATTTAAACTCACAAAGTGTTTGCAAATTATTTAGAGTCAAGTATCTCACACTGACAACATAACTAACATTCAGATGTTTGGTGCAGGGGGACAGCAGAGGGGAAAACTACCTTTTAACAGAAAGAAACCTCCAGTAGAGCCCGACTCAGTAGCTGCCATCTGCCTCAGCCGTCTGGAGGTTAAGAGGACAGGAAAGAGACACAGACAAACACAGATGGTGTTGGCACTGAAAACCTGCCAGGACAAAGAAGAAAGACCAAGTTAGGAACAACATTAGTGTACGCTGGCATCAGGACGAAAAGGGAATGTAAAGACGCTCTGTAGCAACATACCTGCAGGCACGGCTCGATGTGGATTAGCAAAGACAACTTTATCTTTTTCCAACCATTAAACTGACATTGAGATTCACTTTTCCTTAAGAGCCAGTTTCTTGTGGGGAGGCTTTTACTTAAACTCTTTCCAGACTCAGTTTGTGCTTAATGACTTTTAGCAGTGAAGCCTCACCGCTAATAACAGGCAGAACAGACTTTAGACGTCATGGCCGGTGCGTTCCAGTTTTCATTTAGCTTGTTGGTCTTCAGAAAGATTCTTAAAGAATGTTTGTTTACTTTGATCTGGGTGACATAGCTGAAAAATTGATCTCAATATCAGCGTTTCATATCAGTCTATTGATAATTATTGATTACTTTTTTGTTGTAAATATGTGAAAACTGCCAAATTGCTGACATCTTGAGCTGTTCTGGTCATTTTCTCTGTTCTCTCCGTGTCATTTTTTATTTTTAAGCAGTTATGAGGCACAGAGGCAAAACATGAAACTGCTGCTGCGCCAGTTACTCAGCAAGTTGTTGCTAGGTAACCAAAGGGTGAGCGAGTCGATGCCACCTGTGCCTAGCTAGCCGTGAGAGATTGAGCAACTAAAGCATTTCCTCTGCCTACATCCCCCAGAATGCTGTGCAGTTCTGATTCAGAGTTCAGTGAAATTATTGAATATTCTATTGGACGTATATCTGTTGATATTGATCACATGTCTATCGTGATATATATTGTTACTGAGTTATTGACCAGGCCTATATTTACTCCAGAAGTGTCCTCTCTGATTGTTTGGTCGTTACACTGAAGGCTTTAACCAGCACCAAATAATACGGTGTCTCGCCATCAACACGATTATCTGTAGCTGCTTACGGACTTCTAAAAATTCAAACTTTGGGGTCAGTGTGCGGGTTAGTGGAGCTTTGAGTAATGAGATCACTCCACAGTCATGATAGGTCGCCTCGGACGAAGGGAGGAGGAGGAGGTATGTTGTATCTTGACACTCCTGGGACCGCGCTGTTCTACCTTCGGCACTTCAGAAATCACAAGGTTACTGAAGCTGGTAGAGAGCTGTTCCTCTAAACGTTCTGTCGTCTCATGTGGAGATCGGAGACGGATGAGGGAACGATCCACAGCGGTAACCAGACACCAGACACACATGGACAAGCACGCTCGCCGGGCACACAGCATGTTTACCTCCCACACATCTACAGTTGCTTACACTAATAACCTGGAGGTAAACAGTAGCAAGCACTCGAGGCATTGCTGTACATGATCTTCAGCCCCAGCAGCAGTTGTCCGTGACCATCTGGCTCCTCTTTCTTATGAGGGATTAGGAGAGTCTGAGCTGCAGGGGGTAGTTTGGGCCAGATTAGAGCACTACTTGGTTGTGCGGCTGGGGATTGAGAGCACGACTCCTTAGGACAGCTCAATGCTAAAGCTTACATCATCAAAGCAAAATGCCTTTGTAGTGTGACAAATAATGTGGTTGAGTGGGGACGAAGACCTGCTGTGCTCGCCTCTAAGCGTGTGTTAATAGTGTCTGTTGGAGCCGCCTGATAGGGCCATTGATGTTCAGTCCTGCTGCTGTTAGCCTTGCTGTTATCAGCGCTGGTGTTCTTGCTGGGAGCAAGGATTTCATTTTCCTATTGTGTAGTGCTTTCTCAGTATTGCCTTCATTCTGAGCGCCCCGATTCAGAGTTCAGTTTACTGTGGAATAACAATGTTTTTACAAGTATTTATCTTTTGCTTTGGCTTTTTTAAAAATTAAAGAGGGCTTAAAAACTGTGCTTAAAAATTTTGTTACCGAGTGCCTCATAAAATCACCCACAAACTCTTTTTCTTTGTTGGAGATTAGTTGTGCAGCAGGCTAATGGCTCTGCCCCAGCTGTGCCATTATCCTGCCATATCAGAAGCTCACTTGATATTCATATTTAAAAGGAAAGTGTCGGTTCAGCAGTCTTGTCCTAGTAATATAAGAGGGGTACAATCAAAGCATCTCCTTTGTTGCAGCAGGAAAAAGCAGATGTGTTTAGCATTCATGAATTCCTGTGCTTACTTAAGCTTGCTGCTGGATTTAGTCAAACGCACTCACAATTTATTTTTCCTATCAATTCAAACACTGAATTTAACTCAAAAATGTGAAATGCATGTAAGCTTTGATGTGACAGAGGGATATTCACAGAATTAAGGTGGTTTTAGTGAGTTTGGGGTGAGTGTGTGAAGGTCTGTGTGTGGTTTTGTGAAAGTCCATAAAAGTTTCAAGCAAGCTGCTCCTCTGCTTCCCTGTCAGGCTGGAACACCCCGGGTTTCAGGCTGAAGCAATTTGGTTGTTTTTTCACTCTCCGCAAACATTTCAGTCAACTTTAATGGCTCACTGGTGTGTTCTGGGTGCAGAAGGTTTTTTTCTTGGGCTTTTTAAGAAACAACACCTGAGCTGAATCACTCACTGCCAGGTAAAACTGTGATGCAGGTAAATCGGTGCATTCAGAATCATGATAAGAGTAGCTCCAGCTAAAGAACTTTTAGCTGATATGCAGTCAGTTTGAATCAATAACTGTTGACTCAGCTTCACTTCTGCTGGATAAGTTAAACTATCACAAAGCTGTAGATCTCATGAGTGACTGATTCATATTTATTATTACACATCTTTTGAATGTAAAGGATAAATCAAATTCATTTTATTTCTGAAAACTGCATCATTACACAACACTGACGATGCACTGACTGCAGTTTTCTGGTTGGCTACCAATCTTAGTTTAAAAGACCTGACCGTCGATTACAATTTTGGCTGATATCCATTTTAGGATTTTGGACAATTTATCTACAGTAGAGCATCTACACTGAGTAGCTGGTCTGGCTCCTTTTGCATCAATTCCTGCATCAATGCATTTCAGCCTGTGGAAATTCAAGCCCTAATATTTATTCTGGTCCTTAACATTTCCAGTAGCTGTTTCCTAAAACATGATTATTTGTATTATAATAAAATTTTGTAATTAGTTTTCCTTCTGAATTGCTGAGCTATGATTCAGAGTGTCTGACCAGCTTGGCAAATATTTCCATATCCCTCCTTTTGTCCACTGGATCATTTGGGAGATTCTCTTAATTTACATGTCTTCTCTCCGGCTGCTTCGATTTGCAGCCCGTGTTGTGCAGCCCCTCTGAGCTCATTAGCTCTTGCCACAGATCAGTAGGTGTTTGGAGACGCCGTGGTTCACGCTTGGGGATCGAGGTAATAGAGCAGGAGAATTGACGGTGCATTTTACGCTCAGATGCCTCTGGTAGGTGGTGCTTTTTGCAGGGGAATTAGGATTTTCAACGCTGCTCTGATTACAGTGTGAACATGCTCAGCTTCAGAGCAGTTGGATACTGTTTGATTTCCAGACTCGCACTCAAAAGGTAAAGAAGTACAAAGTTTTAAAGCTGTGATTTAATCATTTTCTGCTGTGGTGGAGTGATTGAGTCGTGTAATTAAAAACATTGCAGTCATTCTCTTTTTGCAAACAAATATACACTGCAACTTGATGTTTGAGCATTACTCCAAAATCAATCTGCTGCCTGTTGAATCTGTTATCTGCAGGCTTACAGGAGTAAAATTTCAATTTGTTGGTATGGGAGATTGTTAGGACAACTTTTAGTTAAATTAAATGTGCCAATAGTCATTTAAAATAAACAGTGATGAAGGGAATAAAAACACCCTCCTCAACACCCTTTTTTTTTTGTTTTTTAGCTCTGACCCATTTCTATGGCTTCCAGTCCACTTTAATGCATATCAGGGTGTATTTGGAGCTTTAACCGTTTTAGAGGAAGCCTCAAGTGTTCACCGATTTTAGACATTTTTGGGCGGATATGGTCCCTAACCCCATAAATACTGGGGCTCAACTGTATTGTTTAAATTAAACTGGTACAAATGAATATCAGTAAAGGACCTTTAGTCACTGACCAAAAGGATCATTTAGATCTGTGGTAAAACTGTAAAAACGATCAGGAAAGCCTCCTTCAGCTTTACTCCGCAACCTCTACCACAGAATTCAATATGGCTGCTCGACACTGAAGACAGTTGCAGGGTTTTTATGGTTTGTTGTTGCCGTTAGCTTGTGGTGCTAGTAAGCTACGAATTAGAAATGCAAACTCTCTCAGGCATGCAACTAGAACATGGTTCAGGTTGGTTTGGTGTCATTTTCACATCCAGTTTCTGACTGGAGATGTAAGTGAATTGCAGCAGTTTTTCATGTGTGGCAGGACCAGTGTGGTAAAAATGGGCAACTTAAATTTAAAAGCACCATTTTAATCAAGATGAAATTGGTTGCAATAACGCCACTAAAAAGTTACCTTTAAATCACAGACCCGCTACAGATGAGGCTTGAGACGTCTCATAATTCAATAAGTTTAATTACACAATTGTTTTAGTTTAATCAAAAATACTAGTTTAAAAACACTCTCACTTTAAAAGACACAGTTATGGCTCAACTCAGATAGGGGTGCAATTCAGGGTAGTGTCCTAAAAAGAAACGCAAACGAAACGGCAAAACCAAAAGAAAATCGTCCACCAAACCAGAAGCAGTACCACCAACACCACGAGCTGGCCGTTCCTGTGAAAATAAAAGAAACATTCAAATTACAGACAATGCAATTATACAGTTCAGTCCAAGCAGCAATAGTCCAAATTAAGGGTCCGTCCTGGGAGGAACCGCCACGCTGTAGCAGGATTAGTCCGAGCTGGTCACCAATCAGCCACACTGGCCGAGTGAGGAGCCAGCTTTACCCAAACCAGGACGGCGGGCATGAAGCCACCAAACAGGACGACAGGTGGGGACAACCCGGACAGCAAGCAAACGGCCATCTATCTGACAGATAGCCGTATGGACAGCGTATGCTATCAGGATAGCATACATGCAGTTAGTACGCATGCGCATCAAGTCTGACCGTCAGTGGCATACGCAACAAGTTATGACAAAAATAAGTCATAATATGATAGATAAATATACATGCGTTGTCATGGTTTCAAAGTGTATTTAAAGCAGGTCTGGCTGCAGCCTACTACAACACAGGCCCGTGTAAAACTCATTAACCGCTAAGTCAGGATGCAATACAGCTGTTAAAGTGTATGATAATCTACGTCAGGGATCCCCAAACTACGGCCCGCTGGCCGGATCCGGCCCGCCTCCTCATTTGGTCCGGCCCCCTGATAAATCCCAGAAAGCATTCAGGGTTTTTTTTCATATATATGTGGATTTTTCTTCAACCACCAGGGGGGCTCTTGAGCAGATATGAAACTTAGTTTCCCTCAATGGAATATATACTAGTTAGTACCAGTCACCGTTTCGCTGACGGTTTTTTACCATTTGCATTCTGGGTAAAAATCTATCTACAAACGCAAATATGTCGTCGGCAGTAATCCAATCCCCCCCGTGAACAAAACTTTTCTAAGGTTTCTTTCTCGAAAAACTAAGACCGGCCCCCGACCAGAAAAGGGAACAGTCATGTGGCCCTCGTAGGAAAAAGTTTGGGGACCCCTGATCTACGTCATGATTCTATGTTGCTGATTAAACAGTCATATGGTAATAACAGCGTATACATGTCTGAGCAAAGCTTATGACTGACAACGTATGCTGATCTGACAGAACACCGGCCAAGGACAAACAGCAGCGGCTATCAAAAATAAATGTTAGAAATGGAATCTGAAATCATGCAAAACTAGCACTTCACTTATCACTGAGCTCTTTATGTAGTGCCTCTTACAGGAAGGAGGAAACGGGGAGCTTGTACAGGCGGCCTGGATATACAACAGAAGCTGAGCTAAAGCTAAGCTAACAAACGTCAAGTGTGGGAAGATTCTTACCACAAGGACGATGGATCGGCGATCAGAGCGTCGTTAAGCGCATTAATTTGCGGCTGTTATACAGAAAATGGAAATAAGTCACAAGTAATAAGTTTGATGGAGAGAGATGAAGCCTGCCTTACCTAAAGTGCAGCACCAGCAAACGCCGATGTCTGAACCGGAAGGAAAACAACGTGATGTCAACCAGGTGAGGGAGGGCCCTTTATATGCAGGCAGCCGGCGCCACAACCAATTAGATTCAGGCACTTGTGTGGTGCGTTCAAAGCCTACAGGGCATACTGCCACACTTGGTTCAGTGTCGTCACTTCTGTTAAATTCTCATCGTCCTTTGCTTGTTAGCTCCACAGTACAATCTGTTGTATTCGTACCACAGTTTGAGAACCAATGCTTTTGAACATTTCATAAGTGAAAGGCTTTATTAAACGTTGATGGCTATGAAGACAAAAAATGTTAACAAAACAAACAATTTCTTCCTGCTTCTTAGGTAAAAACGCTGTTATATTTCATAATGAAATTCAGTTTGGTGGAAAGAGGCTGGATTCTTAATGCAGTGTGGAATTGAGGATATTTGGCTTAGCAGCAGCGCAGACACACTGAGCTTCATTATCAGAGCAGAGGCTGCTGCCATTCTGAAACAGACATATCTATTACATATGATCGTGTTTTGTTAGCCTTTTCTGCAGAAAAAATCCGCTTTGTGTTTTCATGTCCAGCTCAGAAAACAGTTTATCCAGAATCTTGGAGCAGATCAGTTTGCAATCAGGAGAGCGTTGTTGGAAATGAAAATAATTTTCAGCTTCTTTCTGCCGCAGTGGCTGTAAACTACTGTGGTGTCTGTGATCACCCTTCTCTGCTTCAGGAACACTGGTTAAGGCATCCGTGCAAAGTGTTAATGTGAAATGTTCCAGCAGCTCGCTGGAACAACAAGTCAGCATCTTTTCCATCAGCTGAAGGCAAATTACAATGAAGCCAGTGTTTCCCAGTTGTTCCTCATCTCAAATCTCATTACGCCGGCTGGGAGAATTATTTTGTTCATTTTCTGAGGATAAAATTAAACATGTCTTCAAAGGGAGAGGGGAAATGTGTGTATGCTCATGTGTACAGATATTTACATATGCTGTATAAAAAGAAGTGTAATCTATTTTTATTCTTGGCATTAAATCAGAAGAAATCTGTTCTGTTTTCGATCAGATAGGACGAGCAGAATTGTTTCTATTTCCAAAATGACTCGATGGACGGCATCGTAAACTTCTGATTTAGGTGTAACTCTCAACATCAGTTAACATCAGCATGGAAAGGTTCAGCCATCATAGCATTATGTTTCTGTGTCCCTCAAACTTGACCCGCTTCAACCAGCTACAAGGGTGAAATTTCAGAAAATTATTGTGAAAACTTCTGGGAGGAAATCCAAGTCATAAATACTGAGAAGATGTGTTTAAACCTCTGAAATTCAACGGAGATTTAAAAAAAAAAACTTTTATTCTTTAACTCATTATTCTGGCATTTAGTATATTAAATTTAGCTATTAGCTATTACAAAACTAGATATATTTGCCTTCCTAAAATAATCATTTTTTGCCAAAAGTGGTTTTGTTTTTTGACAAAAACACTTTTGGCAAAAAGATAAAAAAAAGCTTAGGCAATTATTTTAGGAAGGTGAAGATATGAGCTAAAAAAGCCTTTAATTTCCCTTTGGATCCTTAAAGTTCTGAGTTGAATTTAAAATCAGGCTGACCTTAAACAGGACAACTTTAATGAGAAAAAAAATATATCTCTTTTTATTTGTATATTTCTAAATATGCTGATTCCAATTTGCAGTATGAAACATTTTTCATTCATACGATTTAAAGCAGCAGTGAAGACATTCTATTTTGGCTGACTCCAATTCTTATTTAACTGCTTAAAGTCCATTAGAGACGATCTTTAGTGCTCTGGTTCTTCACCTAAATGCTCCTGAGATCATAAGCTGTAGGCTGAGGTATGTCAATAAGTGACTGCCGGAGCAATTTTCCCAGGGCTGCTACTTTAGTTGATTCAGTAGGGCCTACTTCTTCTCCCACCATAAAGCCACTCAAGCATCCCACACGGCATCTGGCTGCCTCTCCTCATCTCTAAACGATCCTTAAAGAGCCGGGGACGATCAGGAACCGTGTACGACAGTAGAGATGCAGACAAACAGATGGAATAGAGGAAAACAGAGAAACAAACTCTGAACAGATTGACTTTGAATATGTGTATTTTAACGTGCCATTTTGAATTTGGGTCAGGGACTCAGGCATTCACTCTCTGAATCATAATGAGCTCAGGACACGGCTCCAGCAGGAAGCTCTATGCTGCACGTTGTTAGCGATGACAAATGGACGCCGTGCTTATGCCCTAAACTTTACTGCATGCATTGATTTATCAAGCCGAACCGTCACAGATTACAGCCGCATCATGAAATCAGCATATTGCAGCTTTCCAAGTGGAGGATTGTCTTAAAAAGCTTCATTGTTATTTTTTAATGGAGCAGCCTCTTTTGCAGTATATGGTTCGGGAATTCAAAGCGTCAGCAGATGCATTGAGCTGTTTGTTGTTCTGAAGCAGATGACTTTTTTGTGTGTGTTTTCCAAGTGAAACCCAGATCTTCATTAAGTCGAGTTGTTGCAGCGCTCTCGTTACGTCTGATCCAATCTGAGCCTGAGTCTTATTTGATGTGCATGAGGTGTGCTCACCACTGGCTCCCATATTCTCCCTGAAGAGGGAGATGCAGTCAGTAGTCAGGCTCCTTCACTGCTGCGATCCACAGATAACTGACTGACAGGCGGTGGAACAGTAATAGACATTATTTCTTCTGTATAGCAGCTGAGCCTTTTTGGTTTTGCAGCATCTTATCAAACAAGCAAGTCAATTAGTTCTTACTATTCATTACATTAACATTCATTTTCAATTTCAAGTTGTATTTCTTGACGTTAAAGAATTTCTTTTCTGTATCTGCTTGTTATTTTGTTTTGGTTTTTTTCTAGGGCGTTTTGCGTCCTGAAATAGAAATTAGCCCAATAGCCTGAAGTGTTGTTTTAAAAGAAAAACAAGGAAATCCAGCCTCCAGTATCTGGGACACAGAGGGATGTCTCTGATCATGGTGTTAGAAACCATCTGACAGCTGTAATCCAGATCATTCCGGTAGAGTTGTCAAAAATTGTACAAACGTATTCTCATATCTTGAATTTTTTCACATTCTGTTACAGAAAGCCAACAAACTTTAGTGTATTTTGTTGAGGCTGTGATGGATCAACACAAAGGGGTGCACAATTAGGCAGTGGGTGAAAAATAACAGGTCTTCAGAATATTCTACAAACCTAAAAGTGTAAGTAAATATGCAGTCAGTCGCCTCAGAAAATGTTTAAGATTTGTTATGTAGAGGGATGACAACAAGCTGTTATAAGGAATTAAAACACTAAGTATAAAAATAGAAATCTCAACATTATTTTCCTTTCTCTATTCTTAAGTTCTTATTGTATTAAGTTCCTTCGTGTTTTTTCAGTTACTTGGTGTGATTCCACATATTACCGCTGGGGGGCGCTGTCTATGGTGGCATAGATAAGGTTGGGCACACAGAAGAAGAATAAACATTCCTGTCAGATGGTGATGGAAGCTCAATGTGTGTCGTCTTTATCATAGACATAATATAAGGATAGACGCCTCATGGACCGCTCTCGCCTATTGTCGCTGACGAGATTTAGGGCGGCCATCTTGGAGCGGTACTCCACTCCATTCAGCTTTATGTGTTTAGCAGCACAATGACGTATCAGCGCATTTAATTGATCATAACACGCTTTTTTGTTACTGGAAACCATATTCAAACATCTATCAAAGCAACAATTGCATTTTTTGAGTATGTTTTTAATACATAGTTCATCATATTTAAATATGCTTAGTGGCTATAACAATAGAATAGGAATGGAATATTCTGATATCGATGTATGAAGAGCATATTACAAAGCACACAGCCGTTCATAATAAATTAATAAATAAATTTATTAATTTATTTAATAAATTATTTAGTAATATCAATACATATTTATATAACTATACAAACACTAATAAAGATTAATAATGGCACAAATAAATAATGATGAATTGTGAAAATATATATGCACTATATATATATGTTTTTCAGCCGACGAGTCCAAAATCCAATGTGAGATTCATCCGTGCTGCAGTGAATCCGTCTCTCCTTATAGATATCTCCCTCTTCTTCATCACATCGTGTCTTTAGGAAACTTTCAAAACAAAAACGGAGGATTGAGGATGTATCTTACTTTTGACAGAGTGAAAGAATATAAATAATAGTCTTAACCACCTGTGTAAACTTTGTCGGTGAATGTTATAACACATAATATAAGTTTTATAATATGTGTTATATTGTTTCATTTCTAATATAGGCCCTTGTGTCAGATAATCTAAGTCAATGTTAGAGAATAATGAATTTTTTTAGATTTACAGAATCTCAGTTAGCCTTCATAGCGGGGCTGAACCCGTATTACACCAAGCACTGTAGCTAATATTAGCTGGTATCTCGCCGGTGGACATGAATACAGTAAAGTAATATTCTAATCACAATATATACACAATAATATGTCCATCTTACTTGTGAAATGTTGTCTGTGGAGCCCTCACATCAATAATCCATCGACCAGAACAACAACATCCCTCAGTGCTGCGGCATCTTCTGCTGTTTTGGTTGAGCAAAGTAGGAGGGACGACCGCTCCAAGATGGCCGCCGTATTTCCTGCGCCGGAGCGGTCCATGAGTCGTCTACTCTTATATTATGTCTATGGTCTTTATATCACAGGTCAGTAAAAAATGTATTTGAATGCATATATGTTGGTATCATTTAAAGGTTGCAGAGGTTATTGAATCGAGAGTGAACTAGAGAGTTACGTTATTCAGCCTCTGATTAGTATTGCATAGAAAACGTTCATATTTCTGGAGACTAATTAATGCTAATGCTAGCGGATTGTACGTCTGTTGCGTTAGCTGAGAAACAGCTAAAGAACTGAATTCACCTTGAATTTACTGTATTTTGCACGTTTTGTCTCACACACAAGAGGCATTTTAATTGTAGATTGGAAATTTCCTTAAAGAAGCATTACAACGTTTTCAGTTTTGTTAAAACAATGGATACAACCAAAAGCTTAAATATTAAAATGTTTTATTTGTGCAGAGTAAAGTTTGAAAGAGCTATTAAAGTAGTGAAAAAACAAACTGATATATTTTTATTTTGATAGTTAAAAGTACAAAAGGTCTGAGAAAAAAGGGAAAAGGTATTGGAGTTAAAGCACTAATTAAAAAAACAAAAGGTTTAGAGAATTAAAAGATGTCTGCAAATAGATTTTGCCACTTGATAAAATTCATAAAGTTAAATGAAACATGTTAAAATAAGTCTCATTTGGTTTATATAGATATATGTTATGTCTGTTTGTGATGTTCTGAAACTGATGGCTATGTTACAGTTACTCAGTGATACTTGAGGTGTTAATCTGTGTAAATGTGTTGTAAGGCTGTTCATGTTGAGCAGTTTTTAGGTTGGTCATGTGATTTGCATAAATTCTCATCTTCTAAATGTGATTTATTTAAATGTGGCAAGCACAAAGGATTTGCCCTGAAAAACACATTGATTAACCTTTGCCCCGTCCGGTTCATTTTATATGCATTAGCTGCTGGCATGCAAGCACACCATCTTAAAATCAAGTTAAAACTTCTGCTTTCATTTATTCAGAAAAATTAATTTCTGGAAATCTTAAAGTGCACGGGAATTAATATTAATGCATTCATTCAATTATATATGTATTTCCATTTTTATACTTTTGCTAATGTGGAAAGTATGAATTTAGCACCAAATAAAGTGAGAAAATGGTGCAAAAGCCCCCTTTACTCTCTGCGTCATTTGCATTACTCATCAGCAGTTATTATTTCTGCTCAAATCTCCCATTTTCTTCTGTTAAAGCTCAGTAATGGGGTCTATGGAACAAAAAGATGGAGTCCTGGTGGAGGCTGGAGTGGGCAGACTGAGTCTGAGCTGAGAAGTTTATTATGGGGTCATCAAAGCATTCAGTGAATGGTCTAATTCATCATACTGAATTAGAGTAATTATTAGCAGACCTGTGTGTGTGCCTGTGTGTTGTCATCGCCACTCTCCATCCAGTCATCATCTCAGCAAATGAAACGCCGGCCGCCATGTTTGGGGTCAGCCCATTAATGCCCCTTCTGTTTCAAACCCATCATGGTTTAGATCTCCACTGCGTTGCACTCTCCACCTTAAACACGGTTCATATGCAAAGCAGCACAGATGGAGTTGGCCATATTTTCCTCTGAGTCCCCTTCTGAGAGGACAGGCTGGCAGAACATGGAGCGCTGTCCTTTTCTTGGTCTGGGAGAAGCGAAGCATGAAGCGGGGATGCGGCGCAGGGACCTCTTCCCCGCAGCAGGAGAGGTGAATACACTGATGCTTGGTGACAGCTCCCTGAGAGGTGACTCACCACCACTCTCAGGTCTCGCTCCTGGTCTTCACAACATGACATCTTTCTTTCCCTCATCTGAATTAATCTATTTCAGAAAGTTGACGTTAATTCTCAGGTTAATGAATCAGTATTCATGAGATTTATGATGGGACTTTTCTATTAGATTTCCACAAGAGGATTACAGCATCTCTGCACTCTCATCTTTTCTGTTTGAGAGCCATTTTTTAATAAGCGTGCAGTTTTGCACAATGTTACGGGCATGATTCCAGCATATGTTAGATTGAGATAATTCCCAGTGTTACTATACTGAGGTGCACAGAGCATTTAGCCAGAGAGGATCACACACACATGCACCAAAGTAAAGAAAGGAGCAGGCTCCTTCCACTCTTTAGGGAATCCTTTTTGCCGTTGGTCAAGAATTTAAAATTGGATCCTTTACAAATAAATGCTTCATGTTGGAGCCTTTGGGTTACTGTCTTAACAATTTGTAGATCAAGTTAATGAAATAATCTTTGTCATCTGGTTTCCTGAACATTTAGTTGTCTGTGGCAGCATGCTAACTTAGATGTTCTTAATATTTTGTAAAAAAAACAACAACAAAAAAACAAACAAAAAAAAAACAGGTGAAGACAGGTTTACAGTTTCCTAAAAATATTCACACCTCTGAAACTTTTGTCATTTTGTCTGTTGTATAATATTGTGATTTTATGTACCCAACATAAAGTGGTGTATTATTTTGATATGAAATTATATCTATTTTTTCACTCTTCCAAAGGTTTTCTTTGCTTTTTATGAAACGATTGGCATTGTTTTTATGGACAAGATGCATTAACTGATTATAAAAACATGTTTCTTACTTATTAATTATGACTGTGGAACCCAAGACAGATAGTCTGTGACAAAATGGAGCCGAACAGAATATTTAGATTGTCACAGTTTTACGATTTCTGACTTGATGTTTATTTAGCAATTATTAATTAGCAGTATTAATAACAAGTTACCTTGAGCACCTGGCAGAAAGTAGATTATGTGGGTTGCCTTGTTGTTTTGTTAACTGAACTGAAGCACCAAACTACAGCTCATGTAACTAAATGTGAAGGTTGTCAAAGTCAAGCTAGCACAACTCACCGACTCCTGACTTTTTTAAATTAAAACCTCAATGACCTGTGAAACATGATGTTCTCTTGGAACTTTTCTAGGCTTTGTAGGGTTAACAAAAAATAGCAAAACATTGCTTCCTTTTTCAGATTCTTTTTATGATTGTGTTATTTTCCTGACCACCAATATGTCAGACCCAGTTGATAGTAATGACCCATCTGTATTTCAATTAAAGGTGTAAAGTTATGGAACAAGTTACATGAAGATTTAAAACAAAGCAATAGTTTAACACAATTCAAAAGAAAGTACAAAGAGGTAATTTTCAATAGATACACATACGGGTGATGGAAAGCAATAAGGTGTGTATTGCAGATAACTTGGTGTAAGGGTTTAGAAAGACAAACCAGAATAAAATGGGAAAATGTATAGGTAAATATTAGTAACTGTTACTTCTGACTGCTACTTTGATTTTGATTTTTTTAATGACAGTAGGACTCTAAAGTTTCAAGTGTTTAGGGGTAGGAGTTTATAAGTTCTCACTTCTTCCTACCCCATTTTGAGCATGATATGTTAACTGAAACTTCTTTTTTATGCACTTCTTGTTACTGTGCACTATTTTATTTTATATTTGTATCATGTTCGAATAAAATTTCAAAAAAAAAAAAAAATTCATTTCATGATGATCAAACAATATCCAATCAAGTATAAACCAATGATTCCTATTGGTTTTAAATCGGTGAACAACGCTCAGTGTGAGCCAATCTAGTCTACAGCTAATAATGACCTTAGGAAGTTTGCAGTAGCTTTACCTCTAGTAGTTTGTGCTGCTGCAGCATTTCTGTGGGGCAGCACCACTTTTCTCTCTACAGCCTCCATAACCCTTCGTTATCTGTAAACCTGCAGGGTATTAGCATGTGGCTCCGTTTAGAAAAGAGTCAAAACTCTTTCAATTTTTAAAAAAACCTATTCAGACTTTCTCCTCTGCAACTCTTTCCCTGGCGTGCTGCAGGATGCTCTTGGCTCTTTTATACCATATATGTTTTTAAGTAATTGCTGTTTTTGAAATGCCCATTATTTAGTGACAAAGGAAACAGAAATAAAATACTTTTGAAGAACAAAGTTGAAGCAGGTGTTCCTAGAGAGAGGCTGTTGGGTTAAACTGCCTAAATAAGCTGTGTAAGTTCTTATTTCCTTTTGACAACTCCAAACTCTCCAGCCTAATTAGCTGTGCTCAGTACACAAAGCAGAGTTTAGGTTCTTGTTCTGCATTACTCCTCATAATGCATGGGCCAGAACGTTCTGTAATGCTGTGCTCGGTTTTAGAAGAAAAACCTGGTGTTGCTGTTGGGCTTCATCTATTTGTTCAGTCGTTCATTAGATGAAAATCGGAGCCCTGGGTCCCTGCAGAGAGAGGATGCTTCTAAAAGTAATTTGCGTCCACCTTTCCCGTTGGAGGGGAAGTTTTTCTGTGAAACAGTGCAGCAGCAATAATGGCGTTCTCTTCAGGGATAGAAAAAAACCACACATATGCAGTTTTTTGTTTTTGCAAAACTTTGTAATCCCTACACTTTTTAAACTTTTTATCAAAAAAAAAAAAGGTTACCCTTGATTTTTAGTATTAGGCACTGATCAAAGAGGATCTTTTTCTGTTTGTGTTCAGAAATAAAACAGTTAATCAAATTAATTGTGATTAATCAGATTTTGAAATAATTGTCAACTAATTTATTAATCTATTAGTTGTTAGCTAAAGTGAATTAAAAGTCCAAATAAATAGAAGCTGTAAAACACAAACATCACTCTGAGGTTCAATGAGTGCATTGATGAAAAACATTCAGATTTTCCTAAAATGAAATCTTCAAAAGCTGAAAATTTGATTAATCAATAAAATTGATTTGTCGGCCAGCCCTACTTCTGAGAATTTAAACTCAGGTGAAACTATTATGCTACAAACTGCACTGGGTTTGCTTTACGGGTATTAGCTTAAAGGGGCTTAATACGTGTGCATGACTTGGTTCTGTGTTTGTACTTTATTGCAGAGGTTCATTCATCAGCCCTGTAAGCGACTGTTCCCCAGCGGAGCTGAATAATTGGGATATGATGGTGAAACCAAAGACCCATTGACCTGAAATGCAGGCCACGCTGTTCTTGAAGCATTCATTTGTAAAACAATGAAAGTCACAGCTTTTATCTCCCATTTGAAGAACCGTGCATCATTCCACTCTCTTCCATCTTTGTTATCAAGGGTTTAATAATTGTCCCCATAAAGGAAAATCTCATTTTGCTTCAGCAATGAAGTTTTTTTTTCTTAAAATCCCCTCCCTCCACAGCTCATCTTTTATTGACTGTCTTGCCTTTTCCTGCAGCGTGTTTTTGCTTTTTGAGATTTGTTGCAAAGATGAAGGGATTTTCCTTCAAGTGTCGCTATTTTAATTTTAAAACTGTCTGTAAATCTTTTCTAATGGTTCAGTTTACCTTGGAAAAGAGTGCAAACAGCTGTTGCATAGGAAGGATTTAAAAAAACTGACCTTTCCACAAGCAACTTATCAAATCACTTTTAATTTTACAGATCAGACGAAGCTTTTCTCTGTGGATGTTTCTCCTGCAGCTCTTCATCTGTAAGACGTTATCATTGGCTGCAGCTGATCTCCTGGAGTTTCTTTTATATTAACTTTTTGGTGGTCAGCTTTATTGGCCATGAAAATCCTCATTGATCTCTGTATTTTCATCTGTGAAACAGGAGTAACGCCTCTCACAGACTCATTTGTTTGCAGAAGATGAGCTCCAGTAGGAAAGCAAAAACAAAACATCAATATACTTCTCACTTTGCATCGGCGCTGGTCACGGAGCGAGGAGGAGGCGCATCTACAGGGAGCCGTGCTTTCATTATATCAGAGTCCGTCTCAGACTCGCTGCTGCGTCCTCAGAGAGTCAGTCCTGGTGTTTGCAGAAGATGAGCATGAAGGCGCCGCAGCTGCGGAGCTGCGTTTTACTGACAAGACATGTTTGTGGTTCTGCGTTATGCAGCCGATGACGTCCAGCATACAAAGCATGGAGCCTGGTTCAGAAAAGCATAAACCCCCACTTCCTCTGAATGCTGCATGTGTGTTTTTACATTCTGATACAAGATCCCGATTAATGGGTTTGCTGGAGAGCCAACAGTGACTGACAGATTTTCTGCTGCTGCTGCTGACATGATAATTTGATCTAAGATTCCCTTTTGTTCATTTTTCTCTCTCCGCATTGCAGCCGGCTCTCTTTAGGTTCGAGGCGTACAGACTCCTTTCCTCGCCGTGTTTCCCAGGTTTGACCGTTTGGTTTTATACATTTAAATCGTCAGATTATTGTAGCAGATTCTCTCGGTTGATCTATTTTTAATGTGGTTCCTAACTTATTTCTTATTTTATCCCAGTAAACAAGTCCATGTCTACAGATTTTTATTTAATTTTTTGCTATTTCACAGCTAAAGCTGCCAACTTAAACAGAGACTCCACTGTTAACTAGGTCTGTCACAATAACTAATTTTGTTGAGCGATTAATTGTCTAAAAATTATTGCGATAAACGATAATATTGTTTCAAGACCTTTTGACACTGATTTAATGGAAATGACTAATAATGCCTGCGATTTCCTGCCATAGATACACTTTATTTTCAAAAGAACACATCACACTGGAACTGATAAACTAAACAACCAAAACCAAAAATAAAAGGATTCTCAGTGTCCATTAACAAAAAACGTACTTGAATGAAAAGTAAACAACATAAAGCCAAAGTGGAAATAAATACTACATTCAACGAAAAGAGTGCAGATTATGAAGTCTGTATTGCCCTTCAGTAATCACTAGACTTAAATAGAGAAGATGAGCACATCCTACTACCTGATGCAATAGTTCCCACTACACGATTCTTTTCCCCCTATTTTCGCCTTATGATAATCTTAGATCGTTGGCCGATCTAAGATTCTCGCTGGTGATTTCGTAACCGATCATCCTGCAGTGTGATTTAGATTGTCGTGGCGCCTCCGATCTAAATCAGGGGTTTTCCCCGACTGGGAGCTTAACGCTGAATGTGACAGGTAGCCAATCAGAAAGCCGGATTCTCCTCCTGCTTTCTGAGGGGAAATTAAGGAGGGGAATCCGAAACAGTTGACAGGGCACAACCTAAAAGTTGGACAGTGGAGATGATATGTGGAAACAACATGAATGTTTATTCATCATTT